>NC_035447.2:157547593-157675111 GCF_002127325.2 Helianthus annuus
CCTCTCATAAGATTTTGAGTTCTGATAGTCCAGGTATCCTTAGCGTCTTGTTGATAACCTCCAAAAGCATCTCAGATCCTTGGGTTCAACCCCAGTTATCCTTGGGCTTGTCCCCATTTTTCGCCTGTAGCGCACGATGATCCTAGTATAGTTCACGTCTTTGGGAGCAGTACTCGCTTTAGGGGCTGATAATTCCATCGTACTGGCTATACCTAGGATCCTACGTATAATGGTAGACGCACCATACATCCGTTCCTAAGGTTTCTAACGTTTTCACGTTAGCTAAGGTTTTGGCATTTTCATGTCACTAAGTTTGGATAGTCGCCAGTGAGGGCCATACTCCAGTTTACATACGATCCTTGGGCTTGTCCCCAGTTATCCTTGGGCTTGTCCCCAGTTATCCTTTGGGCTTGTCCCCAGTTATCCTTTGGGCTTGTCCCCAGTTACTAACTTATCTCTTATATTGGCTTAGTCCCAAGTTATATTATGTTTTCAGGTATTCGAAGTTAAACAATTAAGGATCCTCAATCCTTATTATCCATTAAAGTTTTTCTTATGGTGATCCTGATTAAAGGTTAGGATCCTAACTTGGATTCTCAGGTATGATTCTTAACTGTTTTGACTACATTCATTATTTTGAATAACCCTTACACTTTGACAACTGAACCTATGATCCTTAAAATTAACTACTTTCTGGAAGTTTTCGACTATAGGATATTTGATCCTGGATCATATCCTAAATTTCTTAAACATAATTTGCTTAACTTTTCTTACTCAGACAAGTATAAATCAAAACAATTGAGAGTTTAAAAGATAGACAAGGATAACATCACAGGATAAGTCAAAAATTAAAAGTTTTATTCATTAAATATTTAACCCCTTTTAAAGTTGTCAAAATTGCCAACCCACGTTTCTACCAGCAAAACATGGCCCGTCCACATGGGTTGGCAACGGGTGTCCATTGTTTATGCGGTTATAGCAAGTGCAGGAAATTAAAGGCGGCAGGATCACAATGGCTTCATCCCCCAAACAGAGGATCCCTCCACCATTTGTAATCCTACCTATTGTTCACAGGATCCTAGATCCTCAACCCTAAACCTATTGTTCAAATACAGACCATAATTGTTTTAAAACATCACAACCACAAAAAAACAACCACCAAACAAAAAAAATTGGGCTCCGGCTAAGTCTCGAAATTTCCATCATTGCCCAATCCTGCAGCTCAATCCTTCGCTGCACCACCACCACCGGCTCCACTTGCCTCTCCACCTTGCTCCTTGCCAGTGCCTCCACCCTCAAGCATCGGGATCTCCTCAGCCTCTTCATCATCCTCCAGCTCTGCCAGCCTCGCCTTCCAGCCCTCCACGTCCCATGTGCTCCTGTCAAAAGCAGGATCCTGAGCCTCCATAGCCATTTGCAGCTGGATCTTGTACATAGCTATTGCAGCAGAGACCTTGGCATCTTGGGTGATCTCATGCTTCTCATAGTCAAAGTTGATCAGCATCTTGGCAGCATCATCCTTGGTGGCTCGGAGCTCCTTCTCAAGATCAGCTATCTTGAGATCCTTCAACACAGCAACTTGTTGGAGGTCAGCAATCTGGCGGTCCTGATCCTCGACGTGGCCAACATACATCTCTATCTCAGCAAATTTCTGCAAGGAAGAAAAGGCATAATATTAGAAACAATCAATCCTCAAAACTGTCTGGATACACAAGCAGGGGCAGTGATCCTTACTTCGTTGAAGTAGTCCAGAAACTGTTGGCGGAGCAGGGGCAGACCTTGAAGATCCTCGGCTTCAGAGGCCTTTCTCTTCTTGCCTCCTTTCCCTCTGACAGGCGCCTTGGGGACTGAAGCACTTGGTCTAGCAGGAGTTCTACGGTGATCCTTCCAGGATCCCTATGCTAAAGGACAAGTTCTACGGTGATCCTTCCAGGATCCTCTATCCTACCATGGGTAGCCCACTTCTTGGGCAGATCCCTCCCATCAGGGATGGTATCTCTCCTCACAAAAAAGAACCGCCGCTTCCAGTTCATGTCATTTTTGGTAACTTTGAGAACAGGGTGCTCTTCTCCAGCTTTTCGTTTGAACAAGTATCGGTGGGACCCAAAAGTTGTGAGATCATACATTTCAGCCAGCTCCGCCATACCCAGATCAATTCTTTCTTGTTCGATGATCCTTTCAAGGGTGTATAAAACCCTCCAGATCATCGGCATAACCTGGATATAGCAGATGCCGGTAAGAGAGAAAAAGGACTCGGTGAACTGAGGGAAGGGATACGAGTATCCTATCATGAAAGGAGTGACCGGGAAAGCTACCCAAGTCTCAGAGATGTAATCGCTCAGAGCGGTAGGACTAAAAGATTTAAAGAGGGTGTTCGCCGGAAAACAATGACGGATTTTTTCAATTTGAGGATCAGTAAAACAACACCTCTCGGTGGGGGAATCCTTGATGATCCCTTGACCCTTCAAGGGGTTGTTCTTCTTAGGATCCTTGCTGGGAGAGTTCCGGAGCAACATATTGAACGGAATAAGAAAAACAGAGCAAGCAAGAGAGAAGATGAAGGGGAATACCTGTTCAATCCTCTGGTCGCGGTTATAAAGGGAAGAGTCCTTGAATTTAAATGCAAACGATCCTATCCCTTTTTCTATTTATAATCATGATTTGTGCAGGGCTGTCACCTCCATGACGTCAGATCGCAACGGATAGTCCATTCCTAACGGCTATATATCTGTTGAGTTAGTTATAGATAAGACCGGCAAAATATAATTCGTTAATATTATATATTATTACTCCTTATATTTTGGGGGCAATTGCTAGGGCAGGATTTTAATGACCTATGATCCTTGCATGATATCCTAACAAGTGATCCTTGTTTCTTTGGCAGATAGTGATCCTCAGAAGAGCTTCAGGATCAGGATCATGGATCATCCTAAGGATCCTCATACTAACGATTGTTCTCTTTGAATTTAATGTTGTTTTGCAGGAATTACGAGTTGGACCTGGTCTTGGCAACGTTATTAAGGAATCTTTCACGTAAATCTCGCACATACATCACCGGAAATAGACGTTGTGGAGAATATGGAAACTTAGCACAAATTATGGGCAATTAGTTAGGCTAAATTTACTTCTATTTCTAAAGGGGTAACGAGCTAGTAGTTAGGTGACTTGCCTAAAATTCGACCACACACGCTTATATAAATTGCACTCTTGAACATTCGGAGAACACAACACATTTCTCACACGCTCTAGCATACGATACTATAGTGATCCTTGTACCTAGCTCGTTACCATCCGAAGTTGTAAACATTGTTTGTTATATTGAAGTTTGGTGATCGGTAGTTTCCATCACCCGAGGTTTTTTATGCCGGAGGTCATTCATTGATCAAGGGCTTTTTCCTCGTATAAATCTTTGTGTCACTTGTGCAGTTTACATTTAAGTGATCCTTATCTTTGTTCATCATACCAAGCATCATTCCCCGTTTACAAAGAGTTTGGTTGCATTATCCTTGTGTGATTTTTGACCAAAACAATATACTTGCAAATTCTTAATACTCATTTTCTTAGCCAATTCTAATCCTGCAATCAAAGTCTCATACTCTGCTTCGTTGTTGGTAGCAGGGAATTCACACCTAATAGCCTGGGGTAATATGTCCCCCTGTGGCGATTTTAGTAGTATACCCAAACCTACTCCTCTTACATTAGACGCACCATCAGTATATAATGTCCAGGATCCTGAGGATTCTCCTAACTGCTGGACTTCTAGGTCTACCTCATCCTGAATATCACTACTGAAATCAGCCACAAAGTCAGCTAAGGCCTGGGACTTTATGGCATTTCTAGGTTCATATACTAAGTTATAAGCACTCAACTTTACCGACCACTTAGCCATCCTACCGGACATCTCTGGCTTCCTAAGCACATTTTTAACAGGATAATTAGTTTTAACATGAATCCTATGTGTCTCAAAGTAATGTCTAAGCTTTATTGATGCCATAACTAGAGCCAATATTAACTTTTCTAGGTGAGAATATCTAGTTTCAGCATTTAATAAACTTTTGCTAACATAATAAACAGGATACTGCTGACCTTCGTGATCCTTTACGAGGACTGCACTTACTGCATTCCCTGATACTGCAAGATACAGGGATAATGGTTCACCATCCTCAGGTTTCATCAATAGAGGCGCGGTTGAGAGATACTGCTTCAAATTCTGAAGGGCTGCTTCATGCTTCTCACCCCATTCAAATTTTTTATTCTTTTTCAGGATATCGTAGAACTCTTTACATTTTTCTGAGGATCTTGAAATAAATCGGTTTAGTGCCGCCACTCTTCCTGTTAACCGCTGAACGTCTTTCATATTTGAAGGTGATTTAATATCCAAGATGGCTTTAATCTGCTCCGGGCTCGCCTCTATTCCTCTTTTGGTCACCATATACCCTAGGAATTTTCCTGCCCCTACTATGAAATGGCACTTGGCAGGATTTAGCTTCATATTATACTGGTCCAAGATATCAAATGCTCCCTTAATATCCTGGAGGTGATCCCGAGCTCTCTTTGATTTTACCACCATATCATCAGTGTATACCTCCATGGTGTCCCCCAGCTTGTCTTTAAACATCATATTTACCAATCTCTGGTATGTTGCACCTGCATTTTTTAAACCAAAGGGCATAGCAGTATAACAATAGATACCTGTTGGTGTCATGAAGGCAGTATCCTCCTGGTCAGAATGTTCCATTTGAATCTGCTGAAATCCTGAGGATGCGTCCATGAAAGTCAACATTTCATGCCCGGCAGTAGCATCCACCATTGAGTCGATATGTGGAAGAGGGAACGGGTCTTTTGGACAAGCTTTGTTCAGGTCTGTGTAGTCTACACAAACTCTCCACTTCCCATTCTTCTTTTGAACCACTACCACATTTGCTAGCCATCTAGGGAATTTGACTTCTCTAATCATCCTGGACTTCAATAATCTTTCAACTTCCTCTTGGATAATTGCATTTCGTTCAGGGGCGAACTTCCTTCTCTTTTATTGTATAGGCTTGAATGACCTGTCAATTCCAAGCTTGTGAGTAATAATGTCTTTGGATATACCTGTAATATCCTCATGCTTCCATGCGAATGTTGACATCCTGCATTTTAAAAAGTTAGTTAATTGATCTTCAATATCCTGAGGGATATTTGTTCCTACGAGCACCGAGATATCAGGATTATCCTGATCCAGGATAACTTTCTTTACATCCTGCTCCGAAATTTCCACAATATCCTGGGCCCGCATCTTTAATTTCTATGCTGCACTTGGTTTCGTCGACGGTTTCATCGAGGATGAGTAACATTCTTTCGCTTCCTGCTGATCACTATCAACTTTGACAACCCCCCAAGGGGTAGGGATCTTGATGCATTGATGATATGTTGATGGCACAGGCTTCATATCATGGATCCATGGTCTTCCCAGTATGATGTTATAGCAGGATAGAGAATCCATCACACAGAAACGTTGTATCGAGTTGACTCCTTCAACATATACTGGCAACTTTATCTCTCCCACTGTGTTCCTAGCCTCTCCACTAAACCTAACAAGCACGGTGGACTTCGAAGTGATATCCATTGGAGACACATTCATTCTTTTCAGAGTCTCTAGTTGGATTATATTGACGGAGCTACCATTATCAACCAGTATCCTGCGTACAAAATGGTTAGCCACATATAACGTTATTACCAGAGCATCATGATGAGGATCCTGGACAGTATCCCTGTCATCAGCATCAAACGTGATCATTTTGTCAGTTGTGAGGGTAGTCATTCTGACAGGTTTGTCTCCCCTCTCAGCCTTAGCTTCTTTTGCATGTCTTTTCGCCGCCGAATACGAAGTCCCACAAATGTCGGATCCTCTCGAAATGAAGTTGATTATCTTGGCATCCGCGGGAGGTGAGGCTGCTCGTTCAGGATCCTTCTCAGTATCCTGACCCTTATTCTTCTTTCTTCCCAAGAGATCTTTTAGATATCCCTTGCTCAGAAGATAGCTTATTTCCTTCCTCAAGGCAATGCAATCCTCAGTCACATGTCCGAAATCTTCGTGGAAGGCACACCATTTTGACTTATCTTTCCAATCAGCTTTTTGTTGATTCTTTCGAGGCCATCTAGCTTTGTCTCCTAAACCCTGCATGGCACACATTAGTTCAGGAATGTTAACAGAAAAGCAATATTCAGATAATTCAGGATATTCTTCAGGATCCTCGTCTTCAACGGCATTCACTCTCTTGTTATCACTTCTACCATATGGCTTAGAGCGGTATGGTTTGTACGAGGATTCTGACTTCCTGTTAGTCGATTCGTATGTTAAGGATGCATTCATCCTTTCTTGCATCTTTTTGTCATCCTCCAATCGAATATATCTTAGAGCCCTGTTTCGAGCTTCGTCCAAGTTCCTGCATGGGTTCATCACAAGGTCTTGGTAAAATTGAGAGTCTTTTTGCAACCCCATCTTGAAGGCTTGCACAGCTGTTGCGACATCAAGATGTGGGATGTCTAAAGATTCCCTACTGAACTTGTTAACATAATCCCTTAGGGACTCTTGAGGCCCCTATGTTATCCTGTAAATGTCACTTGTTAGTGTTTCAAAGCTTCTACTACAAGAAAACTGACTATTAAATAAATTGACTAGGTGAGCAAATGATGTAATCTAATGTGGAGGAACATTTAACAGCCATTTTAAGGCCGATCCTGTCAGAGTAGAACCGAAACCCTTGCACAGGCAAGCTTCCTTGAGCTGCGGAGGGATAGGGTTGATTTCCATCCTCTCCCTATACTGGGCAATATGCTCTTCAGGATCCGTGGTTCCATCGTAAAGCTTCATGTTTGGAGTCTGGAATCTTTTTGGGATTTCAGCATCACAAATAGAACGTACGAACCGAGATATCCTGTGGCTATCCTGGGATACTTCAGGAATTGGCTGAACCACCCCAGGCACACTGGATATCATATCCTTTAGCTTCTGAAGCTCCCTGGATAATGCTGACGTTACAGCTGTATCCTGCAAAGATCCAACACTGTTAGCGGCAAAAGTATTATCATTATTAGGTACGTTACCAGTCGGAGGATTCTGCCCATATCCTGAAGCATATCCTGAGCTCCTCACGGTTGACATCCTAACCGAGGAGGGTATTTCAGGAGCACGATTCTGAGGAAGGCTGTGCACAATATTCCCCCTGTTATCTTCAGTATACACAGCTGAACTAAAGTTCAAGGCTCTGGGTTGTAGAGGAGTGACGATATCTTCAGTGGATCTGCTTGAACCAGCTTTTAAGAGTTGTATTTCTCTTAGCAGCATTTGGTTTGTTTCCTGTTGTTGCCTCATTTGTTCCTGCACACTTCCAAACAAGGTTAGAATTTCATCATTTGAAGCTAAAATCGGAGCAGATCCTTGAACATTCCGGGTAGGGATAATATCCTGAGGTTGTGAAGAAGATTGCATCCTTGGAGGAGGTGGTGGAAGCACCGGACCAGTAGTAGCAGAAGTCATAACAGACACAGTAGAAGAGCTCATGCTTGATCTTGAGGCCATTGCAAATAATGTGGCAAAAAGTTTTGAAAACAGAGAACCGATTAATGATTTCACAAAGATTTTTAGTAAAGATAGCACCACTTGCCCCACGGTGGGCGCAATTTAGTGATCAAATTAGTTAAGTGAGGTAGTGTGCTGAAAAGTGTGTTGAAAATATGCTGTTTATGTTGTTTGGAAAAACAGTGTTCAGGATACGGCTCAGGATATTGAGCTGTATCTATGATCAAATGATGAGCAAAAAGTAAAGGGGTTGACACGAGATGTACGAGGAAAGCCCTTGATCAATCTAGATCGCCGGCACAAAACCTCGGGAGCTGATAATCGCAGCTGCCTAGTTCTTCTTATTACTTCAAACTTCAGGATACAATGCAGGATATTGACCAGATCGCTAAGTGTTACAATGATTTGTGTGAGAGTACAGGTTGCGAGAGAACAAGTGTGTAAGTGTAGCTGTGATGTCCTATTCGATCCGGTATACCCACCTATTTATAGTAATCAAATACAAACTGAAATTCCTACAAATATGGGATGCTTCCGAATATTCCATTGTTAATGTTGTAGTCCGGGTGATGCGGCTTCAACGTCTTCATTTGAACGACTTGGACAGAGTCTCTTTGAGAAAGAGTCTTTGTGAACGTTGGGCACCTGCACGCGTACTCCTGCACTCAACACGTTAGTAATCCTGAGGATACTATTCAGGATATTATAGACATCCTGAATGAGCATCTCGGATATAAGCAGATATCATTTATTCAAGATATAACCCAAGATATTTCCCAGGATATGAGGAGCTCAGAATTTTACCCATAACAGCTGTAACAAACAACTGTGGATACTTCGCCTTCATGTCACTTTCAAGTTCCCAGGTGAACTCTGCGCCGCGTTTGCCTTCCCAGCGAACCTTCACAATGGGAATGCGTGAGTGTCTGAGCTTCTTGGTCTCTCAGTCCATGATCTCGACAGGCTTCTCCATGAAGTGTAATGTTTCGTCCACTTGTAGATCCTCAAGTTGAACTTGTAAATTCTGCTCGGCTAGACACTTTCTGAGGTTCGATACATGGAAAGTCGGGTGGACGTTGCTAAGTTCCTCCGGTAGTTCGAGTCTGTAGGCCACCTTGCCGATCCTTTCCAGAATCTTAAAGGGTCCAACATATCGACGAGCGAGCTTTCCTTTCTTGCTGAATCTGATCACACCCTTCCAAGTTGACACCTTTAGGAGTACGTGATCGTCAACGTCAAATTCAAGGGGCTTGCGGCATAACTTTTCTGACGACTTCGAGCTTTCAGCAGATTGTCTTGAATTTGGATGATCTTGTTAGTCGTTTCTTGTAGCAGCTCAGGACCGGTTATTTGCGCGTCTCCGATCTCATGCCACACAATCGGCGATCGATATTTCCTTCCGTATAATGCCTCAAATGGTGCCATTTATATGCTAGAATGATAATTGTTATTATACGAGAATTCCACCAAAGGTAAGTGCGAGTCCCAATTACCACCGAAATCTATGACACACGAGCGAAGCATGTCTTCGAGGGTACGAACCATTCTTTCAGTCTGACCGTCGGTTTGGGGATGGAAAGCGGTACTTAGATTGAGAGTAGTACCGAGAGCAGATTGAAACGTTTCCCAAAGACGCAAGGTAAAACGACCATCGCGGCCAGAGATGATGTCGCGAGGCGTCCCATGTCGACAGATAATCTCGTCGGTATAGATTCGGGCTAATTTTTCTTCCTTAAAGTCTTCTCGTATCGGCAGAAAATGAGCAGATTTAGTCAGACAGTCAATGACAACCCAGATGCTGTCGCGACCTGATGGCGTGCGCGAAAGTTTCGTTATAAAGTCCATAGCTATAGTTTCCCATTTCCACATAGGGGTCTCAGGTTGGACAAGTAAGCCAGAGGGTCTTTGCTGCTCGGCCTTGACTTTCGAGCAAGTCAGGCACTTCGAAACATAGATAGCGATATCTTTCTTCATGCCTGGCCACCAGTACTTGTAGCGAAGGTCCTGGTACATCTTATTAGCACTGGGATGAATAGAATATCGAGATTTATGGGCTTTGTCCAGCAGAATTTGTCGTAAGTTGGTACGCTTGGGAATCCAAATTCGGTCTAGATAATGGAATATACCATTCGATTTATTCTCTAGCTGGGCGCCATCGTTAAGAATCCTTTCCTTATTCAAGGTGCTTTCGGTGAAACAAGCATGCTGAGCATCGCGGATAAGGGTTTCGAGATGGTGCTGGGCATGGACATTACGAACGCTATGCAAATAGCTTCGTCTGCTGAGGGCGTCGGCAATGACATTTGCTTTGCCAGGATGATAGTGGATCTTACAGTCATAATCGTTGAGAAGTTCAACCCATCGGCGTTGGCGCATATTCAGTTCCTTTTGGCTGAAGATGTGTTGTAGGCTCCTATGGTCGGTGAAGACCGTACACTTGGTACCATAAAGGTAGTGTCGCCAAATCTTCAACGCAAAAACAATTGCGCCTAGCTCAAGGTCGTGGGTCGTGTAGCTCTTCTCGTGGATCTTGAGCTGACGAGAGGCGTAAACGATAACCTTGTCTCGTTGCATGAGAACACAACCAAGACCAAGGTTCGAGGTGTCACAATAGACAAGAAATCATCGTTTCCGTCGTGAAGAGCGAGAACGGGAGCATTGCAGAGCATATGCTTGAGAGTTTGAAAGGCAGTCTCTTGTTCGATTCCCAAACAAAAGGTTTGTCTTTATGTGTCAAGGAAGAAAGCAGAACATCGATTTTCGAGAAGTCAGCGATGAATCGACGGTAATAGCCCGCCAATCCAAGGAACGAACGAACATCGGATGGTGATTTTGGAGTAACCCAGCTCTTAACAGCTTCAATCTTCGTGGGGTCGACGTGTATACCTTGGCTATTGACGATGTGATCGAGGAATTGAACCTCTTCTAGCAAGAATTCACACTTGGAGAACTTGGCATAGAGTTGATTCCCTTGGAGTAGTTCGAGAACGAAACGTAGATGCTGCGCGTGTTCGGTCTTCGACTTCGAATAAATAAGGATGTCGTCGATGAAAACGATGACGAAGCGGTCAAGAAACGGTTTGCACACACGGTTCATCAATCCATGTAAACCACGGGTGCGATGGTTAAACCAAAGCGCATTACAACGAATTCATAATGGCCATATCGGGTTCGGAAAGCGGTTTTCGATATGTCTTCCTCCTGAATACGTAACTGGTGATAGCCTGAGCGTAAAGCAATCTTCGAGAAACACGTAGCACCTTGCAATTGATCAAACAAATCATCGATTCAAGGCAGGGGATAATGATTTTTGATAGTCAGCTTATTCAACTCCCTATAATCGATGCACATCCGGAACGACCCGTCCTTCTTTTTGATGAAAAGAACTGGCGCGCCCCAAGGAGCGGTGCTAGGGCGAATGAAGCCTTTGTCAAGTAATTCCTGGAGTTGACTCGAAAGTTCGCGCATTTCGGACGAAGCGAGGCGATAAGGAGATTTAGCAACAGGATTGGCTCCAGGAATGAGGTCAATATGAAAATCGATATCATGACTCGGGGGTAAACCAGGTAAATCATCAGGAAAGACTCTAGGAAATCACGAACCACAGGTACCTTATCGATTGCTTTAACTTCCTTTTTCTCCGCTACTACAATGTGTGCCAAGAAAGCTTGGTATTCCTTGCGGAGATACTTGCTAGCTTGAACACATGACATGAGTTGGAGCTTCTTCGATGTGACTTCACCGTAAACACATAGTTGATCATCAATAGCGAGTGAGAAACGAGTCATCTTATCAAAACAAACAACTTCAGCATGATTCTCACGAAGAAAATCCATGCCTACTGATGCGTGTGTAGTGTAATATATTTTAGATATATATTTAAGCCCCTTTTTAAACTTTTAGCCAAGTTTTAAATTTATAAAACACGATATTTACTAACACTAAACACACATATGGGCAAGTGCACCCATCGTGGACGTAGTATAGTGTGGGTAAGATACCGAGGTCGTCCAAGGACACAAGAGCTTTTAATACCGGTTTATCCTCAACGTCTAATCAAATCAAAAAGTGAGAAAAATGTTTTAAACTAAGAAAAATAAAAACTAACTAAATGCTGAAAAATAAAATAAAATAAAAACAGATAGACAAGATGAATCACTTGGATCCGACACGTGTGTTAGTATAACCTTTGATTATTTTCGCACTTTTGCACTTGTTTAAGAGATTATCTTAGTTATTGTAGTAGGCCCCTCTTTTGAAGGCGACGTTACCCTCAACCCAGTAGTTTGAGTCAGCAAGGATACAATCCTAAAGGGTCGGATTATTGAAAGATAATGAATTAAGTTATTAATGCAAATTGTGGTAGGCCCCGCTTTTGGCGGTGACGTTACCCTCGGCTAAGTAGTCTGAGTCAGCAGGGATACAGTCCTAAATAGCCGGGTTATAGTATTAATAGTAGTTAACTTATGAGGGGGTCAAAGAGTTTGGATCCCCGCCATCCAATACCTATGGGCATTGAAGGAGATCCTACTAAATTTGACCCAGGTCCCAAGCAGGACCTCTAAACGCTGAACAAGGGCAAGACCTTTACCAAACCGTTCCCTTAACCCCCGACCAGGTAGCCAACATACCTCCATATAGACCGTGGAGATATGAATGGTGAAAATCTTTTATTTTATATAGACAGTAAAATAACGCCAAGACACCACGGACAAACGATAAGGAAAGATCACCTTCAACATAAGTAACTAGTTATTAAAGTCATTAATACAAAACCAAATAAAAAGTGCAAAAGATTAAAAATAAAAAGTATTATACTAAACACTTGTCTTCACCAAGTGATGTAAGAGACTTAGGCAAACATGGCCTTGATTGTCAAGAACTCTTACGATCAATCTTGAATCCCGAGACGACTCACACACTCTACGATGGACAATGGATGATGGTGGTGGATGATGGTGTTATGGTGGTGGTGGGTGGTGGATGAAGTGTGAGAGAGGTGGTGTGCCAAGGGATGAAATGGAATGAAGCCAAGCACCCCTATTTATAGGCTGAACAGAAGGCTGGGCACGGCCCCGTGTCCGCTGGACACGCCCACGTGCCCGTCTGACATTCTCTCTCTTCATTAATTGTAATTCGCAATTACAATTAATGCGCCTGCTGTACTTTCACCACGCCCCCGTGCCCGCTGGACACGGCCCCGTGGTGGGCAATGGAAGCTTCTACTGGTTTGTCTTTTCTGCTGCTTCCTGGGCACGCCCCCGTGTTCGCTGGACACGGGGCGTGTTCAGTCTTCTGTTTTCTCTTCTTTGCCTTGGGAGGTGCCGTTGAGGGTCCGGGCAGTCTACTTTTGTTCCTTTTCTTGTATTTATGCTAGAATTAGTTGTCTTTTTGCTTCTTTTGTGATTTTGAGCTCATTTCATCCTGAAAATACAAAAGGAAGACAAAAATACTCTTTTTCCAACATTAGTACTTAAAAAGGGTTAGTTTTATGCCTTAATTGATGTGATTTATATGTTGCATTTTACACACATCAAATACCCCCACACTTGAACTTTTGCTTGTCCTCAAGCAAAACTCTTTAAATGTGGCTTACACTCCCAAATGGAATAGGTAGAAGAGAAAGTTTTTAACTTGTCCTAGAGTGTCGGGAATCCAAAGTCTTTGTAAGTTTTATTTTTATTTATTTACAATCCTATTCGTTATGATTTATTTTGAACGTTTCATAAGATAAATTACTTATTTGGGCATAGCATGCCTTATTAAAATTCCATTTATATACAAGTTCACATACCTCACGGGGGATCACTCAACACTCGGCCGAAGGTGTATATTTTTAGTGAATCACTCGAGAGCGGCATGGAACTTACGCCTTCCATAGGCTTGCCAAACAATCAATCCTCCTCCTTTTTAACTTTTTACCTTTGTAAATATCAAGAGGACTTTTGGGGTGAAGGGTTAGGCTTGGGTTAAAGGTGGGTGGTTGGGTTAGTGGTTAGTAAAAAGGGCGAAAAATCGTAAAAAGCGTCGGTTTACGTAAAATACCTTGTCTTTAGCGATTTTTTATTTTGAAGTATTTCTCCAAACAAGCTTTTATATAGCTTTTGGTTGTTTTTGACTTCATCATTATATATATATTTTTTTTTCATCACATAAAAAGGCGAGTTTACGAAGAACCGAGCTTGTTACTAAAATAAAGGGTGAAAAATAAAAAGGGTTTTTGGTGGGTAAAAAGGGTTTTGGGGTAATGAAATGAAAGGTTTAGGCTCAAAGGGGCTATCTAGGGGGATTTTGGGTAGGTGGTAAAAAAAAATGAAAAATAATGGTTTTGAAAGAAAAATGGTTAGTCCTAATGCCTCCATCATTTACTTACTTGGGTTTAAGTTGGTAAGGACCGGGAATGTATTGTTGTGGCAAGTTCTAGATTTGTAAGAACCAAGCGGCTATTCACACAAGAAACGAAAAATGAGCATTTAGTCTAAATATGTATATTTTTATGCTCAATAAAGGCTCAAAACTCACTTTTGTGGGAATGGGTTTTTAATGTGATCAAGTATATATAATCGAATTTTTAACTAGACTTGTTATGCCGTTTCATAATTTTCTTATGTTGGTTCTTTGTTATCACGACGCTATCGGTTGTAAACTTGTAAAAAAATATAACCTTTTTAGAACTTGTTATTCCCAACTTAAACTAAGACAAGTAAATAAAAAAATGAAAAAGTTTTTGAAAAAAATTTGGGGTGTTTAGCGGTTCCAATAGAGTTTTGTGTAAGGCTTGTGTTTAGGATTTGCAAAATTCAAGGTTTTAGCATCCCCCCCACACTTAAATTACACATTGTCCTCAATGTGTCCAAAAATAAGGTTTTTGGTTGATTAGGATGTGTAAAAGTGGTTTAAAAAACAAAGATTTTTGTTACTGGCATCCTGGACACGGCCCCGTGGTGACCGGGCACGGCCCCGTGGTCAAGTGCCAGTAACAAAAATTAGAGAATTGAAACAGAAGCCTGGACACGGGGGCGTGTCCGCTGAACACGGCCCGTGTCCAGTTACCTGAACTGGGTGTTTTTCTGCAGGGGGCTCAGCACGGGGGCGTGTTGGTTGGGCACGGCCCGTGTTGAGCCTTCTGTGATGGAGATTTGTGTCGGGTTGCTCTGTTCTTCGTGCATGGTTCCATTTTTCTCGTTCCCTTTTTCATCCATTACCACCATGAGTGTGTTTTCTTCCCAAAACAACCATCAATCTTAAAAACCATCATAACATTGTGAACATAGAGAGACATTACATAAAGTTAAAGATGAAAGTACATAAATATTAAACTATGGAGTTCTAGCCCTATGTTTTATTTTAATTTAGCAAAATTTCCAAGAAACTACTAATCTTGGTTAGATAAGGCTTTTTAGAACTCCTTCTTCCGGGTGTGGTTCTCCTCATATGTCGGCGAGCCACTCCTCTATCTCCCTTGGAAGGAGAAAAGAGGGCTCATTTGCATTAGTTTGAGGAGTTGCAACTTCCGCTGGAATTTCTTGTGGGTTTTCCATGGGAGGTTCTGCGGGAAAGTCTTCCCACCCGGTAGGGTTGTTAACCCCGAGTGCCAAGTTCCAGTCTTGTTGTGGAAGGACTGGTTCCATAGGAGGTGCTACCAGAATGTTTAACCTTTGGTGCAAAAGGTTAATCTCTTGGAAGCTGCTTTCAAGTCCCATCGTAAGATCGTTAATACGGTCAATGAGGACCTCCTCTACTGACGTCATTTCGTCGAGAGCTTCCCTCAGTGCTATCACATAGTGCACAAGTGTAGCTTCAACGGAGGGCCTTCTTCCCCTTCGGCTGTTTGAGGAATGAACGAATGATGTTTCACTGTTCTCACTCGCCATTCTACGAAAAATAAACCAAAAGCAGTTTATATGACGAAACAGTTTCTGGACACGGCCCCGTGCTCACTGAGCACGGCCCCGTGTTCATCTTTCTGCAGAATTTTGGAGCAAGGAATCTTGGGTTTTTAAGTTATTTCCTGAATTTATGTAGACTTTTCGGAAATAAATAACTTTAAACAATGTTACACAACATGTTTTTACCAAGATTCCATGATCAAAACTCATTGTTTCCTACCACAAAGGTTGAAGAATTCAAACTTTTCATGGTAGTTCTTGAAGAAAGATGAAAAAGAAGGAAATGTCTAGAAGAGGAAAGGACAAGATGGGTTGTTGGAAACTTCTTTTAGACTTACCTAGGATTGTTTGAGAGAAGATTCCTTCAAATCTCTGTCCCAAGTTGGTCCAAATGTGCAGGATTTTTGGCTGCATTTATAGAAAACGACAGCCTTCTGGACACAGCCCCGTGTGCAGATGAAATTCTGACACAGTTTGTCCGTATTCTGACGTTCTGATCAGAAGGGAATCTTTTGGTGGACACGGGGGCGTGTTGGCCGGGCACGGCCCCGTGTCGGAAAGCTGTTTTATGAAGTTTTGTCTCTTACTAAGGAGTTAATTTATATCGGGTGGTTCTTGATTTGTTGGAACAACCCCAAAGTGCCTAAGATACCTTAATTGTCCTATACTAAGGCGAGAACGCAAGAGGTTATCGGTGAGGGTAATTCCTATTTTCATTCTAGGTGGACAAGTCCAACCCTTTTCCGGGCTCTCGTTAAAGAAGGTGTATGCCGAATCGCTCAGGTCTATGTATGCACCGAACGAAGTCGATGGGGAGTCCTTCACGGCACAATCGACACAGGGACGACTATCGTCCACGTCTTTTCTAGGTATGAAGGTATTTTCGGGAGCAACGAGGTTGTCGGAATGCGGTTCCAACATTTCCTCATGGTCATCATCTTGGGATGGATCTATAAAATCCTTCCTAAGTTCTTTTGACCAATTGAGAATTAGTTCTTCTAGTTGAAATAACTCGTCAAGGAGCATTTCTCCTAGAATATCTGGCTGGGCGCATTCGAGGGAGAGATAGTGCTTATTTTTACTTTCGCCCCTCTTAAGGTTACAAGGAATCGGTGGGTCTATATAATGGGGCCAATAATTGAGAAAATAACATTTTAATTCCTCATGTTCGCCTCCACATAATCGACACCACAAACCATAAGAGTGCCGAAAGTAAAAAGAATTACTATCACTCATGTTTGTGTCAGAAATTACCAACATCCGGGATCTAACGGTTCTGTTTTCAGTAACTGAATCTTGGGCACGGGGGCGTGTTGAGTGGACACGGCCCCGTGTTCAGCTTACTGTCTGACTTAAAACAGGATTGCCAGTTCCAATGATTGAGCACGGGGGCGTGTTCAGCAGGCATGGCCCCGTGTTGAGCTCTGCAGAAGCTGAAAATCTAAGAAAAAATCCTAAAAATTAAAGAAAAATAAAAAAATGATTAGGCCGTTGATTCCTAACTTTCTTAAAATCCTTGTGTCCCCGGCAACGGCGCCAAAAACTTGATGCGTATGTAGTGTAATATATTTTTGATATATATTTAAGCCCCTTTTTACACTTTTAGCCAAGTTTTAAATTTATAAAACACGATATTTACTAACACTAAACACACATATGGGCAAGTGCACCCATCGTGGACGTAGTATAGTGTTGGTAAGATACCGAGGTCGTCCAAGGACACAAGAGCTTTTAATACCGGTTTATCCTCAACGTCTAATCAAATCAAAAAGTGAGAAAAATGTTTTAAACTAAGAAAAATAAAAACTAACTAAATGCTGAAAAATAAAATAAAATAAAAACAGATAGACAAGATGAATCACTTGGATCCGACACGTGTGTTAGTATAACCTTTGATTATTTTCGCACTTTTGCACTTGTTTAAGAGATTATCTTAGTTATTGTAGTAGGCCCCTCTTTTGAAGGCGACGTTACCCTCAACCCAGTAGTTTGAGTCAGCAAGGATACAATCCTAAAGGGTCGGATTATTGAAAGATAATGAATTAAGTTATTAATGCAAATTGTGGTAGGCCCCGCTTTTGGCGGTGACGTTACCCTCGGCTAAGTAGTCTGAGTCAGCAGGGATACAGTCCTAAATAGCCGGGTTATAGTATTAATAGTAGTTAACTTATGAGGGGGTTAAAGAGTTTGGATCCCCGCCATCCAATACCTATGGGCATTGAAGGAGATCCTACTAAATTTGACCCAGGTCCCAAGCAGGACCTCTAAACGCTGAACAAGGGTAAGACCTTTACCAAACCGTTCCCTTAACCCCCGACCAGGTAGCCAACATACCTCCATATAGACCGTGGAGATATGAATGGTGAAAATCTTTTATTTTATATAGACAGTAAAATAACGCCAAGACACCACGGACAAACGATAAGGAAAGATCACCTTCAACATAAGTAACTAGTTATTAAAGTCATTAATACAAAACCAAATAAAAAGTGCAAAAGATTAAAAATAAAAAGTATTATACTAAACACTTGTCTTCACCAAGTGATGTAAGAGACTTAGGCAAACATGGCCTTGATTGTCAAGAACTCTTACGATCAATCTTGGATCCCGAGACGACTCACACACTCTACGATGGACAATGGATGATGGTGGTGGATGATGGTGTTATGGTGGTGGTGGGTGGTGGATGAAGTGTGAGAGAGGTGGTGTGCCAAGGGATGAAATGGAATGAAGCCAAGCACCCCTATTTATAGGCTGAACAGAAGGCTGGGCACGGCCCCGTGTCCGCTGGACACGCCCACGTGCCCGTCTGACATTCTCTCTCTTCATTAATTGTAATTCGCAATTACAATTAATGCGCCTGCTGTACTTTCACCACGCCCCCGTGCCCGCTGGACACGGCCCCGTGGTGGGCAATGGAAGCTTCTACTGGTTTGTCTTTTCTGCTGCTTCCTGAGCACGCCCCTGTGTTCGCTGGACACGGGGCGTGTTTAGTCTTCTGTTTTCTCTTCTTTGCCTTGGGAGGTGCCGTTGAGGGTCCGGGCAGTCTACTTTTGTTCCTTTTCTTGTATTTATGCTAGAATTAGTTGTCTTTTTGCTTCTTTTGTGATTTTGAGCTCATTTCATCCTGAAAATACAAAAGGAAGACAAAAATACTCTTTTTCCAACATTAGTACTTAAAAAGGGTTAGTTTTATGCCTTAATTGATGTGATTTATATGTTGCATTTTACACACATCACCTACTATGACATCAAAACTACCAAGCTACATCGGAATGAGATCGATAGGAAAGATGTGATTGTTGTGTTCGAGAGTACAATCACGAAGAAAAGAATTGACAGCGACGGTTCTTCTAGTGGCAACTTCAACATCGAACGTCGAGGAGAGATAGGTACGCTTACGATTAAGGAGCTTTTCGAATTCAGACGATACAAAACAGTTATAGGCTCCAGTATCAAATAAACACGAGGCATATAAACCATTCACAAGAAACGTACCATTAACCACGTTGTTGTCTGCTTGAGCCTGGCGTGCGTTGATGTTGAAAGCACGTCCGCGGGCTGCTGGCTGCTGTTGCTGCTGAGGCTGCTGCTGGGGCTGCTGCCGTTGTGGCTCTTGCTTCACCACTCGATTGGGGCACATGTTTGCGAAGTGGTTGGGATCACCACATGCAAAGCAAGCTCTAGCGTGGACCGCGGGTGCAGGAGCTTGTTTGTGACAACTCGAACTTTAGACCTACTTTGTGTAACGATACGTGTTTATGAGAAGCTTATTAATTGAATGATTATGTGATTATGCTATATGTGATGTGCATTATACATGTTTGAATGAACCCGAACCACACACCATAACCCGGATCGCTGTTGATGCACGGAATGTCTGTTGACTGCGTCTACATGAAGTCTGAAGTCAAGATTGGTCTAAAGGGGTTCAAAGTGTAAATATTGAGTAATATAGACTTAGGATCGCTTTTGTGTCATTAGGTTAAGCTTAGAACCGCTTTTAGGGCATGTGTGTGGATCGCTTATGTGACACTGGTGCTGGATCGCTTATTGGTCTGTCACATAAGCGACCCAGGTTGTCTATAAATAGGTTGAACGGTTCATAATGTAAGACAGAGTGTGTATGTGCTGAGGTGCCGAAACTCTGCTGGAATTTTATTAGAAAGCAATACAAACACAAGGAATTGAAAGGATTAGCTGTTGTTACTTTACTTACGTTGATTCCGCCTTCGTATGTGAAGATGAACTACTTCGACTGACTTTTCGGGTCATAGAACGCTCCAACAAGTGGTATCAGAGCTCAGGACGAGGAGTTCATACTACGACAGCAAAAATCAGCAGAAATCTCTCTTTTCTACTCACTTTCTCTCATACTTTTTCGGTTTTCAGTGGTTCCAACGGTCAAAATGGTCTAAATTTTGAGTATAACGTGTAAAATTCACTTTTAACAAACCCTAGAAAGAATCAGGTGAAAATACGGACTAAAAATGGTTAAAACAGGTTAAAATCGGTCGATCGCTTTTTCGGACGAAGGATCGCTTTTCTGGACCAAACATACTTGGACCGCTCATACGATCACATTAGGACCGCTTTTTGGACAAATTTGCTCCCAGGATCGCTCGAACGGCTATAGTAGAACCGCTCGAACGACCATAGTTGAACCACTTATACGAACCTACTTGAACCGCTCGAGCGGACATACCTAGAACCGCTCGAACGGACAGTTTTGAAACCGCTCGAAAGACCATACTCTGATTCGCTCGAAAGATCATACTCTGGTTCGCTCGAACGAACATACTCTCGGTCGCTTATTTGACATATTGTGGATCGTTCGAGAGCTTTTACGAACATATTCTGGACCGCGTTTCTGTCAAACTGTTTAGACAGGATCGCTTTTGTGAACTGATATTTTTCAAAACCAAAATTTTTCTAAGTGTTGTTTGATTTTGCAGGTACAATCAAAATGGATGATATTTTTTTAAACCCGTTCAGTGATATGTACGCATTCTCAGGTAGTACGGACAACAACGATACGTCATCAAGCAATAAAGATAAAAGTCCGCCGAAAGAAAGAAAGAAAGAAGCATGGGAGTCCGAGAGCGCATTCGGAACATTCAACAAACCCCCAAAGCTTATGGCTATAGAGGATTATAGTAGGTGGGCAACTAAGTTTGAGGATTGGATGATGGCATTTGCATTTCCAAGCTGGAAAAGCATGAAAAATGGCTATGCAAATGGCAAGAAGAATGGTGAAGCGTTGAGATCAACTGAAGAAATTGATGCTTTTGTGGCAGAACAAAAGTGTGTAGCATTGCTTTTTCAATCTGTCCGAGAAGACATCATTTCCCTGATCGATTACTCAAATGCACAAGATTTGTGGAAAAAACTGAAAGCAAAATGTATTGGAAGCGAGGAAATTGTAAAGAATAAGAAGAAACTTCTTCGGAAAGAATTTGATATGTTTGGGTGTATGAAAAATGAATCAGTGGGTAAAATGATTGAACGGTTTGGTCATCTTAAGCTGGAACTTGTTCGACATGGGATCAATTATCCTGATGATGAGATAGTTGATAAATTGTTTGATTCACTACCTGATGAGATGGATTGGAGATATTATGCATTGATGTTAAAGAACACTATTGCTCCTGACCAAATGAAACCAGATGTTGTGATTGAGAAACTTGAAAGTCATGAGCTAGAGTTGAAGAAAACATACAAAGTTAATCACTCATCCTATCAGCAGAATCTGGATCTGTATTATCCAAAAAGCTTGATACCGAAAGCTTCTTCTCCGAAAACGGCATTTTCTGCTGAGAATGTTTCTTCAACAAACAAAGAAAGTCAAAGCAGTTCAAGTAGTGGAAGTCACAGTGGGTATCACAGTGGATCTACGTCTTCTACAAATCGTTCTGATGCGAAGTTTTCGTGCAACATTGCAATCGATTTGAAGAATGCACAAAACTTTGACGAAGAATCGGCCAAACAACAGATGGTTTTTCTAGCGTCTGTTTTGGAGTCCTATGAAGGTTTGGTAGCCGGGAAGATCGGAAATACAAATTTGACCAAAGAAGACTACGATCAGATAGATCCCGAGGAAATGGAGCTTATTGACATTCGTTGGGCAATGGCAAGTGCTGTGCGACGTGCGCAACGTTTTATGGAAATTACCGGGAGGAAATCAATTGGTGGTCCGTCAACAAAGCTTGGGTTCGATAAGTCAAAAGTGACGTGTTTTAAGTGCAAACAAAAGGGCCATTTCAAGCGAGAATGTCGGAATGCATACATTGATGAATCTGAAAATCCATTTCGTGACGATTATTACAAGAAGGCAATATATCATCAAAATAAATCGGAGCCGCCCAGACTAAAGCAGGCTGAAGAGCAAAGAGAAAAGTCAAGGGCTTTAGCTGTGATCTATGATGATGAGGGCTACGATTGGAGCAAAGAGGTTTTGCCGGAAGATGATGCCATTGGTTATGCTTTCATGGCAAGTCATGATGAACCGATTCCTTGGAAGGATGATCGAACAGAGGAACAGAAGTACCAATACAGGAAGTTGATTGCTGAAACAAAGATTATCAGACTTTCTGGTGTGTACTTGGAAGCAAGAAGAGCAAATCGTTGGGATCCAGACAGGGAGTGTTATCTTGATCGGTATGGCAATGTGGCAGTTGATGACAAAACGCTAGATATTGAAGCCATCATTCAGGAGTACAAAGAAGATGATGAATACTGGCAGCATAAGTGGTGGGGAACACCAACTTCGAAGATGATTGAGGAGGAGAAAGAAAAAGAGAGAAAGGAAAAAGAAGAGAGAGAGAAGAAAGAAAACGCAGAGACTGAGAGATCAAAGATGATTGATACGGAGAATTCAGAGAAAGTGGCTGACCAAGTGCTAGCTGCGAAAGCACTTGAGGTAGATTCTATTTCTGTTTCTGAGTCAAAAGAGAAGGTCAGTCAAAGTGTGTCAACATCCAGGTCAGGTAATAAAGTCGATGGAAATGTTGACTGCAAAAATTGCAACAAACAATGCAATTTTTGTAGTACTGTCACGTATTTGAATGATGAGAAATTGAAAAATCTGAAATCAAAAGTTAAAACTTTTGAAGATCAGATTCTTGATCGTGACACAGAGTTAAGAGTTTCAACTGAACGGTTTAATGAATTAACCACTAAATGTGACAAAATTACAACTGAAAATGAAAAGTTAATTCTGGAAAACCGTCAGATCTCCGAAAAATTTGAGAAACTTAAAAGTGTTGTGAAAGACAGTGATGATCGAAACGGAAAAACATTCAAAGAAAACGAACATCTAAGAGCTGTGTTGCAATTAAAAGAAAAATCAATTAATGAACAACTGGATGAGATTGCAAATTTAAAACTTAAGGTTAAAGAAATTGAGATTGAAAATGAAAGAATTCAGTTGAAATTAAACAGTTATAGCTCAGCTAGCTTTGTTTTGCAGCACATCGTTCCCAAACCTATAGGAAAAAACAAAGCTGGTGAGGACGTGTTTTCTGATGGAACGGGTGTAGGGTTTCACAAAGTTCCACCACCAATTTTGGACAACTACACGAAAAAGCAGTCTAGTTTGATGGAAATTGAGGAAGAAAGTGATGTTACACTTCCTGAAAACATTGATGTCACGTTCACATCTTCCAATGAAGAGGGTGTCCAAAATGATGTGGTGAAAAGTGTGATAGACAAAGTGCTTAAACCGGATTGTGACACTTCTGAGGAGGATGGGTGTTTTCTAGATAAATACATTCCGAAGCAAAAGTCCAAAAACAACTTATATGATGAATCTGATCTTGTCATGTACAAGATGTCGGGATCGGATAAGTTGTTTTCGGATTCTGAGTTTCCATTAGAGAATGTTAATCTGAACAAATTGACAAATGTTTTCAAACTGGTCGAAGTCGAGTTGTCAGCAGTGAATAATCTGAGTCGAAAGAAAGAGAGGGTTTACAACAAGAAAGCTGTTTATCCACCACGTTTTTACAATAACAACAGAAACAATTGGTCGGGTGGTTATCAGGGGGGTAAACCATTTCATAAAAGAAATGTTTCAAACAAGAGGTATGTTGAAAAGAAAAAGTTTGTGAATAGTTCAAGTTCACTTGCTGATGAAGAAAAAGAAATTTTTACAAAATCAAACAAAGAATTTTTTGAGAAGAGAGCTTCACAGGCTCAGTCTGAAGGCACGAGTAGGGAAGCTGATACTCGTATGTGTTTTAGATGTGAACAGGTTGGTCATATTGCACGAAAGTGTACATATGTGAAGCCTAAGACTGAAGCTGTGAAGGTTCAACAAAAGAAAGTTGATGTGAAGGGTAAAACACCGATGTATGTTGAGAAGAAAGTGGTTGAGAAGAAAAACGTTAAAAACAACAATGTAAAAGCAAAAACTGAACCCGTAAAGAAATTGGTAAATCAAAATGATAAATTTTATAAGAGGGTTGTAGTAGCTCAACAGGTGTGGAAACCTAAAATTGAACCAAAAGTTGAGAAGAAAGTTTCAAATTCTGAGGAGAAAAAGGCTGAAGAGCAAATTATTGTTGATTATGATGGAAATTTTCCGCCTCTCAAGGCTGAAAATTTCAAAATTCAAATTGCAAGAGTCAAGGTTGCACCTAAGGCTGATGAGGCCTGGGTGGACTCTATGTTTGACTAAACAGTTTGAATTGCCGGAGCTTCCTGGATTGCGAAGCATGAATCGGCATCTTTCTTGAAGTTGTTTAAATGATGATTTGTTATGTGCAGGATCTTCCAAACCTTGTATCCAGGTGGATAATGGATAGTGGAGCTTCAAGGCATATGACAGGGAAGACCGCATTGCTGTATGATGTGAATGACATTAATGGTGGTTATGTGGGTTTTGCGGGTAATCAAGGAGGCAGGATCATAGGTGAAGGAACATTATCAAATGGCATTATCACGTTTGAGAGAGTAAACTACATCGCTGAGCTGGAGAACAACCTGCTGAGTATCTCCCAGATCTGTGACAGGATGTATACTACTCATTTCACCGACAAAGAATGTTTGATCTTGAAACCGGGATTTGTGATACCTGAAGAGTGGATCATCATGAGGGCACCAAGAGTCAATGATCTGTACGTGTTGGACATGAGCGTTGCTACTACAACCACGGGTCAGGCTCATTGTTTTGTGTCCAGAGCAACGGAGAAGGAGTCAAGGTTATGGCACAGAAAGATGGGGCATATTCATTTAAGGAAAATGAATCACTTAGTGCATAACGACTTGGTCACCGTAGTGAATATTAAAGGTTTTCATCTGGAAGGGGAGTGCATAAGCTGTGTCAGAGGTAAACAGAAGAAAAAGTCACATCCTACAAAACAAGTCAATTCAGTTTCGAGACCTTTGGAAAGACTTCACATGGATTTGTTCGGTCCAGTGAATGTTAAAAGTATAACAGGAGATTCTTACTGTTTGGTCGTGACTGATGACTACTCCAGATTTTCGTGGGTCATGTTTTTGAAAACGAAAGACGAAACCTTTGATAGTTTGGTAGTTTTGTTTAAGAAAATTGAGAATCTGTACCAGAGACCGATTTGTAGAATTCGAAGTGACAATGGTACTGAGTTCAAAAACAGTAAGATGGAGGAATACTGTGATGAAAGAGGTATACTGCATGAGTTTAGTGCTCCGTACACTCCTCAGCAAAATGGAGTTGCAGAACGAAAGAACCGGACGCTAATCGAGACAGCCAGAACGATGCTTGCAGATTCCAAGTTACCAATCAATTTCTGGGCTGAAGCTGTTTCTGCTGCATGCTATACTCTCAATAGAGTTCTTACTGTGAAGAAGTTCAACAAGACGTGTTTTGAGCTAATCAATAAACGCAAGCCGAATTTGAAATATCTAGAACCGTTTGGGTCACCCTGTACGGTAATAGAGCCGAAGGGCAAGCTTGGTCCGAAGAACTTTGAAGGAATATTTGTTGGATATTCAGGTCCTACACGGCGTGTCTTTGTTCCAAGCGAAAAGCGTATTATTGAAGCAGCAAATGTTGAATGTCAGGGTTATACAATGCCGCCTCAGAATCCTGGTGATTCATGGCGTTTTAATTATGACAAACTTTGGGAATCGTTTGACATGAGAGAAGAATCAGAGGAAGAGGAAGATTTCTTTGATGAGCTGGATATTTTACGAGAATATGAATCGTCGCTCAGGTTTCCAGCAGAGTATTCTAGCAGACCTCGGGAGACGTCAAATGATGATGAAGCAGGTCCTAGTAACGCTGGTGAACATGATGATGAAGTTGCTCCTGGTAATCAGTCGGAGGTGAATGATGATCAAGAAGCTGAAAACATGCCAGTTTTTGACCATGGTGATTCAGATCTTGAGGGGGAGCAGATCCAGTTGTCAAGTCAAACAAACCAAGTTGGTGAACAAGATGCAGAGCAGAATGTTACTAATCTGGAGGGAAATGTAGAAGTTCCAAGCGAAGTGATGCCGCGAACTCTTTCTTATCATCCAGAGGAGTTGATAATAGGAGAATTGCAATCAGGCGTTCGGACGAGACGTCAAATTGACCAGGGCTTAACATGTTTTTATTCTACAGTAGCACCTTTACAAACTGAATTTTCATTAAGTTGTTTTATCTCGCAGGTCGAACCACGGACTTACAAAGAGGCGCTTACTGAAGACTCTTGGGTCATAGCGATGCAAGAAGAATTAAGTCAGTTTGAGAAGTTAGGTGTGTGGAAGTTGGTTGATTTACCGGATGGTCAAAGAAAAATCAATACAAAATGGGTTTTCAAATGTAAGAGGGATGACAGAGGAGTGGTTGTAAGGAACAAAGCTCGACTCGTTGTTCTGGGCTTTAGTCAACAGGAGGGGATTGATTTTACTGAAGTCTATGCTCCTGTCGCACGATTAGAGGCTATCAGAATTTTCCTAGCATTTGCGTCTTGGAAGAATTTCAAAGTATTTCAGTTAGATGTTAAATCAGCGTTTCTTTATGGGAAGGTCAAAGAGGAGGTTTATGTTGGTCAGCCGCCGGGCTTTACTGACCCAATCCACAAGAACAAAGTTTATTTGCTGGACAAAGCGTTGTATGGTCTACATCAGGCGTTGAGAGCCTGGTACGAGACTTTGTCTCAACACCTACTCGCTAACCAGTTCATACGTGGAAACGTGGATGCCACTCTCTTCACTAAAGTCGTTGATGGTCATCTTCTGATTGTACAAATTTATGTAGACGATATTATTTTTGGGTCGACGAATGAGAAATTATGCAAAGATTTCGAACAGGTGATGAAGCAGAAATTTGAAATGTCTTCAATGGGGGAGATGAAATTCTTTCTGGGACTACAAGTTGAACAACTTCCTGAAGGGATTTTCATTCATCAAACGAAGTACGTGCATGATATTCTGGAGAAATTTGGAATGTCAAGTTCTACTCCAGCTGCTACCCCACTTGCGACAAATCATGGTATTCACCCAGATCTCACCGGAGACAGGGTTGATGAGACACTTTATCGATCCATGATAGGTTCTTTGATGTACCTAACTGCTTCACGTCCTGACATCATGTACCCAACGTGCCTCGCAGCAAGATTTCAGTCTAACCCGAGAGATTCGCACATGATTATTGTGAAGAGGATTTTACGTTACTTGAAAGGCACACCCACATTGGGGTTGTGGTATCCTCGCAATGGCGATTTTACACTCAAAGGGTTTTCCGATTCAGATTTTGGATGCTGCAAAGTTAATGCGAAATCAACAACTGCAGGATGCCAGTTTTTTGGACCGAGATTGGTTACTTGGCAGTGTAAGAAACAAACATCTGTGGCGCTATCTACGTGTGAAGCAGAGTATGTGTCTGCTAGCAGTTGCTGCTCTCAGCTCCTGTGGATACAGCAACAGATGCGCGACTACGGTTTGCAGTTTCTTAACACACCTCTGTTTGTTGATAATGAGGCCGCGATTAATATAACTAAAAATCCAGTACATCACGCTAAGACTAAACATATTGAGATTCGTCATCACTTTATTCGCGATTGTTTCGAGAAAAAGTTGATACGAATTGAGAAAATCCACACTGACGAACAAAAAGCTGATTTGCATACCAAAGCTTTTGATAAAAATCGATTTCAATATTTGTTAAAACTTAATGGTATGAAATTGCTTTCGGTGTCGGATGGGGTTGTGAGCGTTGATGAGAGTACTGTTGCGGATGAAGATGAGAAACAATCTGCGATGGTTTGTCGATTTTTTACGTGTTTTGGTATTTAGGGGGAGATAGATAGTTGTACATATTTTATTTTCAGAAAAATACAAAAACAGTAAAAAATGCAAAAATCCAAAAACATGATAAAATTGAAAAAAGAGCTTGTGTATATAGGGAAAATGATAGTACATCAGTTAGACGATTACAGTATGCTAAAGATTTGGAAAGATAAAATGAGTTAAACAGTCTCACTAATGATGTGTCGATAGGTTTTTGTACATTTAGTAAATTTATTCGGGATATAAACCTAAAATTTCAAACTAGTGAAATTCGTGGGGAACACTACTTGGATATATAGGTAACCCCTGAAATCTCGTTTGAAAGGTCTCGTATTCTGATATACTAGGTGGTTATACTCTATGATGTCTGGGGTATTATTCCGGGACTTCTGCTGAACGGTGGTTCTGACCTAGTCCCTGGCTAATACTTTCACCCAAAATGCTTGAAACATAGCATTATAGCCCTCAGCTGATTAGACAATAAAATTGATAATCAGTTGTTGTAGCTAAAAGATTCTCTAAAGGGAACACATTGCAAAGTCGAAGCTGATATCTCTCTGCTGAACGGTAGTTCTGACCTGAGATCCCTCAGTTCTCGCATACCCTAATTTATGTACAGACATCATTGTAGTATCTTTGCCTGTAAGACTGAATATTGGGATTCTGGATACGGGAGTATATTCAAGAGGTGGGACACATGAATCGATCTATGTTCTTAAAACACTTAAACAGTATCCTGAATAGATTGAAGTTTGTATGAAAATTTAAGATGGATCAGTATATCGACAATCAAGGTGAATTGTTTAAATCTGAATATGTAATATAGCTTAACGGTACTTGTAATCTGTCTGTATAGCTGATATAATTCCCTGACACGCTCACCAAAAACAAATTTGTAAATAGTTTGTTTTCTGCAATTTAAGTTTTCTGTTATTTCATTTCTTTAGTTTAGATCATTCTAAAATCCAAAAAGATTTTATTTCTGCTTTATTTTAGACAAACCAGAGTGGAAAGTTGATTGTCGGATTCTAGCAAAATGAAGCAGATGCAGGAGATTCTGAGCTGAAGATCGAGGAGAGCTTACATTGTTGGAAAATGTTTGTTTTCAAAAGTTTCAAACAAGTTCATTAAGTTGATACTTGTTATTTTTCAGAAGATTGGAAAATTGTTTTACTAAATCAGTTTGTTTCGTCACAAGATCAACCAGGGTCATTAAATTGGACTTGGTAGTTTAATTAAGTATTCAGGGTCATTAATTTGAACTTGAAAACTTGAGTGGATTTCTAAAACTGATTGAAGTTGTGTTTATTGTTTAATAAGATAGAATGTAATGTTATCAGTTGAGAAACAGGTTTGGATGATAGTTCCCAACGGAGGCAAATTGCAAAAGCTTGAACCAGATATCTCAAGATTCAAGCATAATGAGAGGGGGAGTCAGTGAGAGTGGGAGTCTGGATCAACAGCTATTGGGAAGATGGTAGATAAAGCTAGAAATCAGTTCGAGAACCTGTGAAGAATGTTTGTGGTGACAGACAGAGTTGGTGTAAAAATGAAGACTAAAGACTACGGATCTGAAGATGCTAAAAAGACTACGTCAACATCCAAGGGGGAGTCTGTTGATGCACGGAATGTCTGTTGACTGCGTCTACATGAAGTCTGAAGTCAAGATTGGTCTAAAGGGGTTCAAAGTGTAAATATTGAGTAATATAGACTTAGGATCGCTTTTGTGTCATTAGGTTAAGCTTAGAACCGCTTTTAGGGCATGTGTGTGGATCGCTTATGTGACACTGGTGCTGGATCGCTTATTGGTCTGTCACATAAGCGACCCAGGTTGTCTATAAATAGGTTGAACGGTTCATAATGTAAGACAGAGTGTGTATGTGCTGAGGTGCCGAAACTCTGCTGGAATTTTATTAGAAAGCAATACAAACACAAGGAATTGAAAGGATTAGCTGTTGTTACTTTACTTACGTTGATTCCGCCTTCGTATGTGAAGATGAACTACTTCGACTGACTTTTCGGGTCATAGAACGGTCCAACAATCGCACAACACTACACACTCTCGACCGCACAAGGCCTTTGGGCTACATTTTGTATTCGGATTAATGGGCAGCTGAGTTGGGCTCGGCCCACTCCCCTTTTACGCAAACAAACACTCACTAGGGTGTTGTTTTCTCATTTGTTGCAAAACATCCTAACACCCACAAACCCTAGAACCCACACACATTCTCTTCCTCTCTCTCTCACGAACCGAAGGCAGCCAAACACCCATCCCTTCGAAGCTTTCTTGATTCGGATTATTCTTGTTCGAAACCTGCTAATCGGTTAGTGCTTTATGATATATGTTTGTAGTTTATGTATGGTTACATGTTCGATCTCATGATTAGGGTTGCTTTGTATGTTAGATCGTGATGTTTTGTATATATGTGATGGGATGTCTTGCAAATAATCGGTTGATTTTAAGGTGTTCGAATAATGTTAATGATGAATGATAATCGGCTGTGAAGTGCTTATGTTTGTATGATTGGTATAATTGGTGTGTACGTTAAGTAATCAAAGTCTTGAATTGGTTAGAGTTCTTATGAACTTCACTATAAAAAAAACCCTTGTTTGATCGGCTAAGAGAATGGTGATAACCTATGATTGTGTTAATTGACAATAAAGTTGGAAACTATTGAATGTTGTAACTGATTGTTTGATTGGACCGAATAATTGGAAACAAGATAACTGACTTGCACAATTCTAGGAAACAAGTAACTAGTTGCCATGCTAGGATAACTCAATTGATCGAACAAGCTGATATGATTTTTGCGAGAAATCTGATCGCACAAGAGCCCTGGCCGCACAAGGACAAGTGAGGCGTACAAGACCATGGGCCACACGGATCGCATAAGTTGTTTCACTATTGGGCCTTAGGCCCAATCCCAATCGCACAATGATCCGTTCGCACAAGAGGTTACCAGTCGCACAAAGGAACCTGACCGCACAAGTCATGATCAGTCGCACAATAGGGAATGTTGCTTAACTGTTTGGGCCTAATGATGTGTTGGGCTGGGTAATTAAGCAGAACGCACAAGCAACACGGATCGGGCAAGCCCATCCGGATCGCACAATGTTGCTATTTATTTAATGAACTGGGCCGATATGTATTGGGCTGTTATATTATTTGGGGTTGATTATCTTTTGGGCTTAGACTTTTGTATCGCACAAGGTGGTTGGGCTCGCACAAGCTAGACGGCCCAACCCTCCGAAACGCACATGTATGATGATGATATGCTTTTGACTGTTTACGTGCAATACGTGTTTGCTATGATTTATTACGTGCATTACTTGAAGTCAAAACCTGACTTGTATGGTAACCCTGATAGGACGTGGTTGACCACCTACTAGCTTACCTGTACTTTTTGTGTATCTGCCGAGCAAACCAAGGTGAGTTCACACAGCCAAGGCATGGGAATTCCCGGGTTGGGAATTGGGTTGGAATGTTTGATTTGGAATGATTACTCGTACTTACGCAATCACTAGACTATAGACCATCGTCCTCAGGATAGTCATGACACTTACGTAAAACCTACGTAAACTAGTATCTACCATTGTCTCCCGGGTCGGGAGGACACTTACGTAAATCCTGCGTAACCTAATACCCACTACTGTCTTCCGGGTCGGAAGGACACTTACGTAAATCCTACGTAAACCCCACGCGTACCACTGTCCTCGGGGAAGGGCACTCACGTAAATCCTGCGTGACCTAGTACGTATTCCTGTTCTCGGATTAAGAAGAATACATGGTTGCAAATAGTCTAATAAGTACCATAATGGGAAGCCCCCATTGTTAAGGATAATTGTGAGAATCCCTCACCAATAGTAGATACTTGTATGGGAAGCCCCCACCAGATGAACTTACGCATTACTGTTATGAACTTACCTTCTGTGAACTCGCTCAACTAGTTGTTGATTATTTGCTGCATGCCTTGCAGGACCTTAGGTACATTCTAGGAGCTTGCAGAGGGAGGAGCAGGTCGTTGTGGTCATATGGATCGTGATTACTTATGTCATTACATACATTAATACTTATGATTGGGTTATTACATTAATGCTTCCGCTACACTTAATTATGTTGGTTTGATAAACACCTATCGTATTGTTGGATAATTATTACTATTTATTTACATGTTCAATATGATTGGTGGCTTGATCCTGGTCAGTCACGCTCCCAAGCGGTGATACTCCGCAGGTGGATTTTGGGGGTGTGACAGATTGGTATCAGAGCCATTGGTTATAGAGAACTAGGTTTTAATATGGGGAAACGTTTTTATTAAAACCAGACTATAACCAGAACAGTGCTCTCAACGATCCACAACGACGCTTCGCTCCACGTGCAAGACTCGACATCCTAGGTAATAAGGTTTATGTTTATTGCCTATTTGCTAGAACTGCTCAGAACTTTGCTCGCATTACGCTTAGATACACATGACTTTATGAGAATACCTACGTGCTTACGCTTTTCTGTCATCGCCCTACTCGTGAACCACTCTCACTTACGTTACTTTTACTATGAAGATCATGTTTGGACGGATTAACATGACTCAAGCCCAGCTAGAGGCTCTCGTTCAAGCTCAAGTTGCTGCGGCACTTGCAGCTGCTCAAGCAGGTAGTATATCCTGTAGTCATAACTTACACTAGGATCTTTAGATCCTACACTCCTAAACTAGCCCTTGTATTTAAACTTTGCCCTATTCGTACACAATAGGTCAACCAGCGCAGCAGCAAGTTTGCACTTTTAAGAACTTCATGGACTGTCGTCCAAGTACCTTCAGCGGCACAGAGGGGGCAGTGGGACTCCTCCACTGGTTTGAGAAGCTGGAGTCAGTGTTCGAGATGTGTGAATGCCCTGAGGCTCGCAGGGTGAAATACGCCACTCGCACGCTAGAAGGAATAGCACTAACTTGGTGGAACGCCCAAGTTCAGATCTTAGGGTTGGCAGCTGCAAACGCCACACCCTGGAACGATTTCAAGGAACTCATCAAGAGTGAGTACTGCACGCGTGACGACATTCACAAGCTGGAAAATGAGTTTTATCATTTGAAGATGACGGGGCCAGAGATAGAAGCATACACGAAGCGATCGAACGAACTGGCTATTTTGTGTCCTACCATGGTAGACCCTCCGATCAAGTGCATCGAGTTGTACCTCAAGGGTCTAGCCTCAGAAATTCAGAGCCATGTTACATCGGCTAACCTTGACAACATTCAGGATATCCAGCGTCTTGCTCATCACCTCACGGATCAGGCGGTGGATCAGAACAAGTTGCCCAAACGCATCAGTGCAACCACTTCAGCCGCTACTCCCACTACACTCAGTGACAACAAAAGAAAGTGGGATGGGGATTCTAGCAAAGGTTCAGCAACAGTTCAATCTCAAGCTCAGCAGCAGAAGACTGATCACTACCAGAGTCCTGGTCAGCAATCCTCTGGTGGTCATAGGCAGAGAAGGTATCAAGGGTTTCACCCCAAGTGTCACAACTGCAACAGGAATCACAGCGGCCAGTGCAACAAGGGTCGTTGTCAAAGATGTCTCAAGATGGGTCACGAGGCCAAAGACTGTAGGAGCCCACGGCCTGCAAATCAGAACCAGCAGCCGCAACAACCAGCTCCACAGAACCCGCAGCAGCAGCCACAGCGTGGAAACCGGGGATGTTTCCAGTGTGGGGCTGAAGGTCATTTCAAACGCGATTGTCCTCAGTTGAACCAGAACCAGAACCGCAACAACAACAATAACCAGGGCAACGGGCACAACAACGGGGGAAACAACAACAATGGCAACGAGGCAAGGGGTCGAGCTTTCGTGTTAGGACGAGGAGATGCAATGAACGATCCCAATGTGGTTATGGGTAAGTTTCTCCTTGACGATATTTATGTTACTGTTTTATTTGATTCGGGTGCGGATACAAGTTATATTTCTGTGAAAGCCAGTAAATTGTTAAAACGTGCGTCAACACCCCTAAACACCAAACACGTCGTAGAACTAGCTAATGGTAAGAGTTTAGAAGCCACGCAAGTAGTCAGGGGTTGTAGCATTGTCTTAGCCGGTCAAGTTTTCTCCATCGACCTTATTCCCATAGTCTTGGGAAGTTTCGATATCGTCATAGGGATGGATTGGTTATCCCAGCATCAGGCAGAGATCTTATGTAGTGAGAAGATTATTCGCATTCCAAGTCCTGGTCAAGAACCTCTTGAAGTCCAAGGCGACAAGAGTGGTGCAGTGGTTGGCATCATCTCTTTCTTGAAGGCTCAGAAGTGTCTGCGGAAGGGTCACACCGCAATCTTGGCACTCGTTTCAGACGTGTCAGTGAAGGAAAAGAAACTGGAGGATATTCCAGTAGTACGCGACTACCTTCAGGTGTTTCCTGAAGACTTACCTGGCTTACCGCCTCACCGTCAGGTCGAATTTCAAATCGAGCTCGCTCCAGGAGCAGCACCCATAGCTCGCGCACCATATCGTCTAGCTCCATCAGAATTGGAGGAATTGTCAAAGCAGCTACAAGAGCTCTTGGAAAAGGGCTTCATTCGTCCAAGCTCTTCGCCTTGGGGAGCTCCAGTACTATTCGTGAAAAAGAAAGACGGTACGTTCAGAATGTGCATAGACTACCATGAACTCAACAAGGTGACGGTGAAGAACCGCTATCCTCTTCCACGCATAGACGACTTATTCGACCAGTTGCAAGGGTCGTGTTACTACTCCAAGATAGACCTACGGTCAGGGTATCATCAGCTGAGAGTCCGGGATGAGGACGTCTCCAAAACCGCATTCAGAACTCGCTACGGCCACTATGAGTTTCTTGTCATGCCGTTCGGGTTAACGAACGCACCTGCCGTATTTATGGACCTTATGAATAGGGTGTGCAAACCCTATCTTGACAAGTTCGTCATTGTTTTCATCGACGACATTCTGATCTACTCCAAGAGTCAGGAGGAGCACGAGCAGCACATACGCCTTATTTTGGAACTCCTACGGAAGGAACAACTGTACGCTAAGTTTTCGAAATGCGACTTCTGGCTTCGTGAAGTCCACTTTCTAGGCCACGTAGTGAACAAGGATGGGATCCATGTCGATCCATCCAAGGTAGACTCGATTAGAAACTGGCCTGCACCACGTACGCCAACGGAAATACGCCAATTTTTGGGTTTGGCGGGTTACTACAGACGGTTTATTAAAGATTTCTCAAAGATTGCTCAGCCGCTTACGCTACTGACACAGAAGGGTGTCATCTATCGTTGGGGAGATCCCCAGGAAACTGCTTTTCAGCACCTAAAGGATAGACTTTGCAGTGCACCTATCCTCTCTTTGCCAGAGGGCACAGATGACTTCGTGGTTTATTGTGATGCATCCATTCGGGGACTTGGATGTGTGTTAATGCAGCGCGACAAGGTTATTGCTTACGCTTCACGCCAACTTAAGATTCATGAACGGGACTACACGACGCACGACTTAGAGCTGGGAGCTGTTGTTTTCGCGCTTAAGATATGGCGACACTACCTGTACGGTACCAGGTGCACGATTTACACCCATCACAGGAGTCTCGAGCATATCCTTAAGCAGAAGGATTTGAACATGCGTCAACGGCGATGGGTCGAGTTACTGAACGATTACGAATGCGCTATCAAGTACCATCCAGGCAAGGCCAATGTTGTGGCTGACGCCCTTAGTCGGAAAGACACTTTACCTCGGCGCGTGCGAGCGCTACAGCTTACGATTCAGTCTAGCCTTCCTGCACAGATACCAGATGCTCAGGTAGAAGCATTGAAACCCGAAAATGTCAAAGCTGAAGCCTTACGCGGCTCACGACAACGATTAGAACAGAAGGCAGACGGCGCCTACTATGTAACGGGGCGTATTTGGGTTCCACTTTATGGCGGTCTACGCGAACTTGTAATGGATGAAGCTCACAAGTCTCGCTATTCGGTACATCCAGGGTCGGATAAAATGTACCACGACATCAAAACTACTTATTGGTGGCCTAGCATGAAGGCCCACATCGCTACGTACGTTGGAAAATGCTTGACCTGTGCGAGAGTCAAGGTTGAATATCAGAAACCAGCTGGCCTACTTCAGCAGCCTAAGATACCTCAATGGAAATGGGAAGAAATTTCCATGGATTTCGTTACAGGCCTACCTAGATCCCAGCGTGGGAATGATACCATATGGGTGATCGTGGATCGACTCACCAAGTCTGCACACTTTCTGGCTATAAAGGAAACGGATAAGTTCTCCACTCTCGCAGATGTTTATCTTAAAGAAGTTGTTTCGAGGCACGGAGTGCCCACATCCATCATTTCGGATCGCGATGCACGATTCACGTCAGAACTATGGCAAGCGATGCACAAAATCTTTCGGCTCACGATTAGACATGAGCACAGCATATCACCCTCAGACGGATGGGCAGTCTGAGCGAACGATCCAAACTCTTGAAGACATGCTTCGGGCATGCGTTATTGATTTCGGCAACGGCTGGGAAAAGCATCTCCCTTTGGTGGAGTTCTCGTACAATAATAGTTATCACACCAGCATCCAAGCCGCTCCATTCGAGGCATTGTACGGGCGTAAATGCCGGTCACCTCTCTGTTGGGTAGAGGTGGGGGATAGTTAGATCACGGGTCCAGAGATTGTAGTGGACGCCACAGAAAAGATAGCACAGATACGACAACGCATGGCGGCAGCACGCGACCGTCAGAAAGCCTACGCGGATAAGCGTAGAAAGCCTTTGGAATTCCAGGTCGGGGACCGGGTTTTACTTAAAGTTTCACCCTGGAAGGGTGTGGTACGTTTTGGCAAACGGGGCAAACTGAATCCGCGATATGTCGGACCATTCGAGATCGTAGAGAAAATCGGCAAGGTAGCCTACAGATTGAACCTACCAGCTGAACTCGGGGCAGTTCACAATGTCTTTCACGTGTCGAATCTGAAGAAGTGCCTATCAGATGAGACCCTTATTATTCCTTTCAAAGAGCTCACTATCGACGAGCGGTTGCAGTTCGTCGAGGAACCTGTAGAAATCACGGACCGGGATGTGAAGGTCCTCAAAAACAAGAGAATCCCTCTTGTTCGAGTACGTTGGAACTCCAAACGTGGCCCAGAGTACACCTGGGAACGCGAAGACAGGATGACAGAAAAGTACCCCCAGTTATTCGGAACCAATGCAACCACTGCTGAGGCTGAAGCTACTACTTCGGAATTTCGGGACGAAATTCCAGATCAACGGGGGGAGGATGTGACACCCCAGGAAAAACCAGTGAACGATTGAACTTACCTAGCTTCCTCAGTGAGTGCATACCAAATTTCGGGACGAAATTTCTTTTTAGTTGGGGATAATGTGACAACTCGAACTTTAGACCTACTTTGTGTAACTATACGTGTTTATGAGAAGCTTATTAATTGAATGATTATGTGATTATGCTATATGTGATGTGCATTATACATGTTTGAATGAACCCGAACCACACACCATAACCCGGATCGCACAACACTACACACTCTCGACCGCACAAGGCCTTTGGGCTACATTTTGTATTCGGATTAATGGGCAGCTGAGTTGGGCTCCGCCCACTCCCCTTTTACGCAAACAAACACTCACTAGGGTGTTGTTTTCTCATTTGTTGCAAAACATCCTAACACCCACAAACCCTAGAACCCACACACATTCTCTTCCTCTCTCTCTCACGAACCGAAGGCAGCCAAACACCCATCCCTTCGAAGCTTTCTTGATTCGGATTATTCTTGTTCGAAGCCTGCTAATCGGTTAGTGCTTTATGATATATGTTTGTAGTTTATGTATGGTTACATGTTCGATCTCATGATTAGGGTTGCTTGTATGTTAGATCGTGATGTTTTGTATATATGTGATGGGATGTCTTGCAAATAATCGGTTGATTTTAAGGTGTTCGAATAATGTTAATGATGAATGATAATCGGCTGTGAAGTGCTTATCTTTGTATGATTGGTATAATTGGTGTGTACGTTAAGTAATCAAAGTCTTGAATTGGTTAGAGTTCTTATGAACTTCACTATAAAAAAAACCCTTGTTTGATCGGCTAAGAGAATGGTGATAACCTATGATTGTGTTAATTGACAATAAAGTTGGAAACTATTGAATGTTGTAACTGATTGTTTGATTGGACCGAATAATTGGAAACAAGATAACTGACTTGCACAATTCTAGGAAACAAGTAACTAGTTGCCATGCTAGGATAACTCAATTGATCGCACAAGCTGATATGATTTTTGCGAGAAATCTGATCGCACAAGAGCCCTGGCCGCACAAGAACAAGTGAGGCGCACAAGACCATGGGCCACACGGATCGCATAAGCTGTTTCACTATTGGGCCTTAGGCCCAATCCCAATCGCACAATGATCCGTTCGCACAAGAGGTTACCAGTCGCACAAAGGAACCTGACCGCACAAGTCATGATCAGTCGCACAATAGGGAATGTTGCTTAACTGTTTGGGCCTAATGATGTGTTGGGCTGGGTAATTAAGCAGAACGCACAAGCAACACGGATCGGGCAAGCCCATCCGGATCGCACAATGTTGCTATTTATTTAATGAACTGGGCCGATATGTATTGGGCTGTTATATTATTTGGGGTTGATTATCTTTTGGGCTTAGACTTTTGTATCGCACAAGGTGGTTGGGCTCGCACAAGCTAGACGGCCCAACCCTCCGAAACGCACATGTATGATGATGATATGCTTTTGACTGTTTACGTGCAATACGTGTTTGCTATGATTTATTACGTGCATTACTTGAAGTCAAAACCTGACTTGTATGGTAACCCTGATAGGACGTGGTTGACCACCTACTAGCTTACCTGTACTTTTTGTGTATCTGCCGAGCAAACCAAGGTGAGTTCACACAGCCAAGGCATGGGAATTCCCGGGTTGGGAATTGGGTTGGAATGTTTGATTTGGAATGATTACTTGTACTTACGCAATCACTAGACTATAGACCATCGTCCTCAGGATAGTCAGGACACTTACGTAAAACCTACGTAAACTAGTATCTACCATTGTCTCCCGGGTCGGGAGGACACTTACGTAAATCCTGCGTAACCTAATACCCACTACTGTCTTCCGGGTCGGAAGGACACTTACGTAAATCCTACGTAAACCCCACGCGTACCACTGTCCTCGGGGAAGGGCACTCACGTAAATCCTGCTTGACCTAGTACGTATTCCTGTTCTCGGATTAAGAAGAATACATGGTTGCAAATAGTCTAATAAGTACCATAATAGGAAGCCCCCATTGTTAAGGATAATTGTGAGAATCCCTCACCAATAGTAGATACTTGTATGGGAAGCCCCCACCAGATGAACTTACGCATTACTGTTATGAACTTACCTTCTGTGAACTCGCTCAACTAGTTGTTGATTATTTGCTGCATGCCTTGCAGGACCTTAGGTACATTCTGGGAGCTTGCACAGGGAGGAGCAGGTCGTTGTGGTCATATGGATCGTGATTACTTATGTCATTACATACATTAATACTTATGATTGGGTTTTTACATTAATGCTTCCGCTACACTTAATTATGTTGGTTTGATAAACACCTATCGTATTGTTGGATAATTATTACTATTTATTTACATGTTCAATATGATTGGTTGCTTGATCCTGGTCAGTCACGCTCCCAAGCGGTGATACTCCGCAGGTGGATTTTGGGGGTGTGACATTGTTGGCCTTGAGGAGCAGGAAGGAGAGCTTGTTGAGCAGGAGCTTGACGAGCTGGAGCTGGGGCTTAGTATGGACCAGTACGGCAATTAGTAGTAAAGTGGTCGTACATGTTGCAGCGCAGACAGTATCTGCAAGCAATCCCCACGGGATGATGATAAGTACAGGTAGGGCAAGTCGGGTGAGGACTAGTGTATGCACGCTTAGCCAGCGGTTCATGGGTGACCGGTGCCACCACTTGGCGGTTTTGGGGCTGTTGTTGAGCTGGGATAGCTTGAAGCGGAGCGGCATCTATGACAGCGCAATTCTTGCTACTTTTGTTGTTGTTGTTCTTTCTCTTGCGGCGGGAGGACTTGGATGACTACGGCGCGGCGGCGGCGGTTTCAGCGGTGGGAGCAGCGGTAACTTGGTGAAGATTTGTCACACCCCGACAACGAAGAACATACAAAACATGGCGGAAACGTCGGGGAGTGTTGTAACAGAATTTATTGTTTCAAATCCATGGCAAATGAAGTTTCTTTTTATTAATCAAACATGAAAGTTTACATTGTTTAAACAAGAGCCAAAGTGTACATAACATAAATTAACTAGTTCTTGCCTCGTTTTAAGTCACTAAGGCACAGGTCCGCCTAAGTATGTCTTGATAAGTCCTATGCATCATCTCCTGAAAACACATGTGAAAATAGGTACGTCAGCATAAAGATGCCTGTGAGATACATAGGTTTTGTGAAAACAGAATTCATGACTTATGTTTGAGAAAATGTTTTGTCATGAACCTTGTAATTTGATTTGTCTTGTAAATCATTTGAAAAAAATAAGATCAAATGATATGTATAAATAAGAGAATAATGTATAGTTAAATGAATAACCATGTAAAATGAGTTTGTATAAGATGAGTTGTTTGTAAATAAATGTCTTGTGAAAAGTGAGTTATTTGTATAAAATGTTATATGTCTCAAATTGAAATGATTCAAACAACGCTACGATATGTAATACCATACAAACACTTATATATAGGAAGTACCAGCGGCGTATCCACCATGCTTGTATCATATTACACACGCCTCGTTACCCACCATGCTTGTATCATATTACACACGCCTCGTTACTTAGATCACTTACTCAAACCAAACCATCAAGATGAAATGTTTAACAATTGTGGAAATGTTTATGTATAGTCAAATGTCTATTGTCAAATGTAAATCATGTCAACAGATACAACTGGTCCACACGGTTCAATGGTTACAAACGGTTCATGTAATCAAAGGGGTAAGACGGTTCACATAGTCAAATGGTTACAACGGTTCAAAATGTAGTATAATGTGTTCATATGCTGGATGAGCATATGCAACGGAAATGCAATGTAAAACAATGTACTAAGTATGCACAAAATGGGCGTACGTTGCATGAAATGTATTGTAGAGTGATGTACTAAGTATGCACACAATGGGCGTACATAGCATGAAATGTATTGTAAATCGATTGTACTAAGTATGCACACAATGGGCATACATAGCATAAAATGTATTGTAAAGTGATGTACTAAGTATGCACACAATAGGCGTACATAGCATGAACACAATGAAATCATGTACTATATATGTACTAACGAACATAATAAGCATATGTTATGAAAACATTGAAAGCATAAAAGTAACAAGTAGGCACATGTGTTTCACCCCAAAACAGTTTGGAAAACAGTAAAAGAGGGGTCTATGTACTCACATAGACACCATGAAAGCATTTGAAAGATGGGGTTCTATATACTCACCTGAGATTGCTTTGAAGTTCTTGTATAACAACGAAATAATGCTAGAAATCACGGAATATCAAATGGCACCTAATAGGTAGCTATATTAATATACCGGACCAAAATCGGAAGATTAGATAGAATGAGGGTTCGTAAACCAAACGAGTATAGAGACTTGTGTAATATGGTTTAACAAAGCCTGCATTCCAAAATGAAACCTAACCTAAGTGCTTACGACCCATTACGACCCGTTTAGGTAGCTTATGCTACCTTAACGCGTCGTTCGCGTAAAACGCGTTTGGAACGCCTAACATCGTGACCATAAGGTATAACCTCGGAGGGTTACAGCTATGGTCACCTAATGTGTTTGGTCGGATCCTAATGATCGACCAAATGGGTCGGGTTCGAAAGTATAAGCGATTGTTTAGATCGCTTACCTTACGACCCTATATAAGCACTATACTAAAAAGTGACGAGTTAAGCATGTTAGAACATGCTTAACTAAGTTTAGAAAAGAGGTTTGGTATCAAAACAAACGGTTTTGACACCCACAAGTAGTTTGGTTACAAAATACGCAAGAATGCACATTTTGGCCGAAACTACGACTCGTCACTGAGCCTAGATAACGTGGTGATCAGTAGGTGTAGTCACTAGGGCTATAACCATCGTGATCACGCTCACGTTATGAAGTTCAAACGAATTTCGTGTTGACCATAGGCTGGTCAACACAAAAAGTCAAACATAGTTTGACTTTAGGACTAGAAAGCGATTAAAAGAACGAAAGAACACTTACGAAGGGTCCCCGAAAGCAAATCTCGATCCAGGAGCTCAGGTATGAAGCAAATGCCTCAACTTAGAGCTTTAGATCAGATTTTGTGGGTTTTAACACAAATGGGGGGGGTATTTATAGGAAAAGCAAGACTGTTAGGATCGTTTCTTGAATATCGTACCACGTTCTAATCCGTACACTTGTCAAGATGTTGTGGTATCATATAATGACCCTAACTCCAGAGATTGTGAAAGGGCATTGCCCTTTGGAGTGATTGAAAGGCCAAAATCATCAAAAAAAACTAGTTTCTGCATCTGCAGGGCTCACGCGGCCCACGTCAGGATACACAAAAAACTCAGGCGGGCCGCCTGGCCTTGTCTGATCAGCACAAACTTTCAGAAATGACAGTTTTAGTCCCTGTTGCATATTTAAGCCATTTCCAACACTTCTAAGGCCCGTAAAGCCAACTTTAAGGCCCTAAAATGATGCCTAAACATTGTGGACATGAAACATGCTCAAAAATATGCCGGATGTTGGTTCGTTTGGTCGTACGAACGCGATGTTCTCTTAATTACGATGGAATGCGCATAAGTGCGAAAAACGATCCAAATGACGCGACGAATGGATTTTTCTCAAGCCAAACACTAAGGCATAATATTAGGATGCTTACATAAATTTTTGGATGTCCGGATGTATTCAGAACGTAAGTTATGCGTGAAAGTGCAAACTTGTGCACTTTTTGACACTTTTAGTCCCTGAATGACCCAAAAGTTTATTTTAGCACACCGAACACTTCAAAGCCTATTTCTAAGCTTTGTACAGGATATTTAAGGTGTGTTTAACTTATGGTCATGTTCCAGAATGTTTGTTACAGTTCAAATTGGCATACTTTCGCAGTTTGTCAAGTTTAGTCCCTGTAAGCGAATTAACTTGTTTTTGCCATACCAAGGCCTTCAAAACTTATTTCTAAGTTATGTAAAGGTTATTTAGGGTATGTTGAGTATATGTTGATGTTTCGTAGTATTTGTCGCATTAAACTGAGTATGTTTACGCACCAGTTTGCGTATAATTCTCTAGAAAGCGATATAAAGTTTGAAATTGAACAAGAATTGATATGTGCAAAAGATACACATATTTATACAAGATCCCAAGTATGAAATACAATATTTCATCGGCTTGGTATTTGTTTGATGGTCGCGGTGACACAGGTGTCACAAGATTCTTGGAGGTTTTATCAAAGTAACCAGCCTTAACTCGCTTATCGTTGATGTCACACCCCAACCGATGGCGGAATCATCGGGGCGCGACCACTGAGCGAAACAGATTATCCAGAAGTTTCCATAACAACTATAATTACCAATTATTTAGAACAACACGTCCCATACCATGTCATAAAAGATAATATAATTATTACAGACAAAAATCTAGTCAAATTGTTCTGTTCCAACAACTCAGATTTCATAATACAGACAATTGTTTATTTGTTTCTAGACCTTTCCTAGCCTCGATTTCACAGCAAGCAAAGTATACAAGCATCCTAAGCACCTGTCACATACGTTAAAGTAAAAGTCAATACAAAGGTGAGCATACAAGTTTGATAGATATAATAGAGTTCGAAATCGTTTATGCATAACCAACATGTACACAGTGTAAAATGAAGCATGTTAGTTATCGACATGAACCTATCGATACCAATGACTGCGAGTTGACTGCCCAAGGCAGTTCGTAATGCATCATAACCACTGTGACCCATGTATTTAATTGTCCTTAACAACCCCTGAGTGAACATGTGCTGAGTCAAAACAAATAGTACTACCGTTGCTAAGGCAGGTAGACAACATTCCATGTGTAAACATAACAAACAAGCATTCATTAAGTCACGTATAACATGCAATAGCGGTTAGCGTTGAAATAGTGTTGTGTTGTGTGATTGATGTGATTTGAATATAGGTAACGTATGTAACACCCAAAAGTGCAAAAGCAAAAAAGGGTTCGAGTATACTCACAGCGATGATGGATTGAAGGGACCGCTTAGAGTGAGATTAGCCTGATCAGAATGATAGCATAACGATAAGAGATACGCAAACGAAGAGACGTGTCAGTGGATCGGATGGTACTCCGATCGGATGGCAATCCGATCGGGTAGCCGGTCGATCGGGTGGCAATCCGCTCGGACGGTCATCTGGTCGGGTGACCTTTCGAGTGGATTGTTTCCTCCTTCGGGAAGGATGTGCTTGTGTATGATGGCTTGACTTTTGAAGTTTTTGTTGTAGCATTTTGAAAACATAGAAGTGTCTCTACCTTTTGAAGGATGTGCTTTCTTTGACTTCAATCTTGACTTTGACTTTGACTTTGACTTTCGAAACACGGGGTGTTACAACCTCCCCTTGTTTAGAGAATTTTGTCCCGAAATTAAGCTTCAGCCGTAACAAACAACTGTGGGTACTTCGCCTTCATGCCGCTGATGCGTGCTAGTGTGTATATGTTTTAGGTATATTTTAAGCCCTTTTTACACTTTTTAGCCAAGTTTTAAATTTATAAAACACGATATTTACTAACACTACACACACATATGGGCAAGTGCACCCATCGTGGACGTAGTATAGTGTTGGTAAGATACCGAGGTCGTCCAAGGACACAAGAGCTTTTAGTACCGGTTTATCCTCAATGTCTAATCAAATCAAGATGTTAGAAAAGATTTTAAAACTAAGAAAATAAAACTAACTAAATGCTGAAAAATAAAAATAAAAATAAAAACAGATAGACAAGATGAATCACTTGGATCCGACTCGTGTATAGTGTAACCTTTGATTATTTTCGCACTTTTGCACTTGTTTGAGAGATTATCTTAGTTATTGTAGTAGGCCCCTCTTTTGAAGGTGACGTTACCCTCAACTCAGTAGTTTGAGTCAGCAAGGATACAATCCTAAAGGGTCGGATTATTGAAAGATAATTAATTAAGTTATTAATGCAAATTATGGTAGGCCCCTCTTTTGAAGGTGACGTTACCCTCGACTAAGTAGTCTGAGTCAGCAGGGATACAGTCCTAAATAGTCGGGTTATAGTATTAATAGTAGTTTAACTTATGAGGGGGTCAAAGAGTTTGGATCCCCGCCATCCAATACCTTTGGGTATTGAAGGAGATCCTACTAAATTTGACCCAGGTCCCTTGCAGGACCTCTAAACGCTGAACAAGGGCAAGACTCTTACCAAACCGTTCCCTTAACCCCCGACCAGGTAGCCAACATACCTCCATATAGACCGTGGAGATATGAATGGTGAAAATCTTTTATTTTATATAGACAGTAAAATAATGTCAAGACACCACGGACAACGATAAGGAAGAATCACCTTCAACATAAGAAACTAGTTATTAAAGTCATTAATACAAAACCAAATAAAAAATGCAAAAGATTAAAAATAAAAAGTATTACACTAGACACTTGTCTTCACCAAGTGATGTAAGAGACTTAGGCAAACATGGCCTTTGATTGTCAAAAACTCTTACGATCAATCTTGGATCCCGAGACGACTCACACACTCTATGATCGACAATGGATGATGGTGGTGGATAATGGTGTTGTGATGGTGGTGGGTGGTGGGTGAAGTGTGAGAGAGGTGGTGTGCCAAGGGATGAGTTGAAATGGCTCCAAGCACTCCTATTTATAGGCTGAACAGAAGCCTGGGCACGGCCCTGTGTCCGTCTGACACTCTCTCTCTTCATTAATTGTAATTCGCAATTACAATAAATGCGCCTGCAGTACTCTGACCACGCCCCCGTGTCCGCCGGGCACGGCCCCGTGGTGGGAAATAGAAGCTTCTATTAGTTTGTCTTTTCTACTGCTTCTTGGGCACGGCCCCGTGCTCGCTTAGCACGGGGCGTGTTCAGTCTTCTGTCTTCTTTGTTTTGCTTGGGAGGATGCTGTCGAAGGTGTATTTTTTAGTGAATCACTCGAGAGCGGCATGGAACTTATTTCTACCATAAGCTTGCCAAGCAATCAATCCTCCTCCTTTTTAACTTTATACCTTTGTAAATATAGAGAGGAGGGTTAGGCTTGGGCTAAAGGTGCGTGGTTGGGTTAGTGGTTAGTTGAAAAGGGCGAAAGGCGTAAAAAGCGTTGGTTTTCGTAAAACATTTTGTTTTTGTGACTTTTTATTTTTAATGAAGTATTTATTCAAACAAGCTTTTGTTTGAGGAGGTTTGTTTGCTTATTTCCAACTTCATCATCATTTTTTTTTCCAAGAGTCACACAAAAACCAAGCTTTGTTACTAAAATAAGGGGTAAAAAATGAAAAAAAGCGTTTTGGTGGGTAAAAGGGTTTTGGGTTAAGAAATGAAAAGGTTTAGGCTCAAAGGGCTTAACTAGGGGGAATTTTTGGGTAGGTGAAAAGAAAAATGAAAATAATGGTGTTGAAAGAAAAAGGGTTAGTCCTAATGCCTCCATCATTTACTTACTTGGGTTTAAGTTGGTAAGGACCGGGAATGAATTATCGTGGCAAGTTCTAGAGTCGTAAGAACCAAGCGGCTATTCACACAAGAAATGAAAAATGAGCATTTAGTGTAAAGATGTGTATTTGTATGCTCTATAAAGGCTCAAAACTCACTTTTGTGGGAATGGGTTTTTACGTGATCAAGTATATATAATCAAATTTTAACTAAGCTTGTCATGCCGTTTCATAATTTTCTTATGTTGGTTCTTTTTATCACGACGCTGTCGGTTGTAAATTTGTAAAAATATAACCTTGTTAGAATTAGAATTCCCAACTTAAACTTAGACAAGTAAAAAAAATATGAAATTTGCGGTTCCAATAGAGTTTTGTGTAAGGCTTGTTATCAGGACTTGCAAAATTCAAGGTTTTAGCATCCCCCCACACTTAAATTACACATTGTCCTCAATGTGTCCCAAAAATAAGTTTTTAGGTTGACTGAATGTGTAAAATAGTGTTAAAATCAAAATTTTATGTTATTGGCAGTCTGGACACACCCCGTGTTGATCGAACACGGCCCCGTTGTCGCACCCCGACCACGTAAAACAACAAAACGTGGCGGAAACGTCGGGGAGTGTTGTAACAGAATCATTGTTTCACAACCATGGATTAAACAAATTTCGTTTTATTGAATTAAATGAGTTACAATGTCTTAACAGTAAAGAAACATAACAAAAATTAACTAGTCTTGCATCTTTTAATGTCACTAAGGTCTCATCCAATCCTATGTGAGCATGCATCAATATCATCATCAAATATCATCAACTATTGTACCTGAAACACATGTGAAAATACGTCAGCATAAAAATGCCGGCGAGTACATAGGTTTTATGAAAAATAGGATCCATGACTTAGGTTTAAGAAAATGTTTAACCAAAAACTTGTCATGTATCCAGTTTAAGTGTTTGCTTTTATAAAACGTTTGTAAATCGATGATAGATATGTATAGTTAAAAGAATGATGTAAGGTTAAATGAATAACCAAGTAAAATGAGTTTGCATAAAACAAACTGTTTTGTAAAACAATGTCTTCTGAAAAATATGTTATTTGTGTAAAAATGTATAAATCCAAATGAATGATTTAAATAACGCTACGCCATGTAATATAATACAAGCACTTATATATAGGAAGTACCAGCGGCGTATCCACCATGCTTGTATCACATTACACACGTCTCGTTACTCAAATCACTTACCCACATAAACCACCAATGTAAATTGCCCATGTCTAAACCGTTGTCAAATGTCAATCAAGTATTGTGTAAACAAAATGTCATGTATGGCAAGTGAAATATGTAACAACCAAACCATAGGTAAGAATGCACAAACAATGTACTAAGTATGCGACGGATGGACATACATAGCATGATACCAAGTATAAGATGTCTTGTAAAACGATGTACTAAGTATGATGAACATACATAGCATGAATGTTATGTAAAACGATGTACTAAGTATGCACACAATGGGCATACATAGCATGTGATGTAAAATGTACTAAGTATGATGAACATACATAGCATGAAATGTTATGTAAAACGATGTACTAAGTATGCACACAATGGGCATACATAGCAAAATCATAATGAAATCATGTACTAATAGTGTACTAATGAAGATAGCAAGTATATGATATAAAAGCATGAAATTATGAAAGTAACAAGTAGGCACATGTGTTTCACCCCAAAATGTTTGAAAAACAGTAAAAGAGGGGTCTATGTACTCACTTGAGGGTGCTTAGAAGTCTTAGGATAACCACCAAGCAAAGCTAGAAGATCACGGAATCAAACGACACCTATATAGGTATCTACATTAATAAACGGACCTATCGGAGGATCGGGTAGTACAAGGGTTCGTAAACCAAATAAGTATGGGAACTTATGTAATATGGTTTAACAAAGCCTACGTACTAAAACGAAACCTATCCTAAGTGCTTTTGACCCATTACGACCCGTTTAGGTAGCTTACGCCACTTTAACACGTCGTTTGCGTAAAACGCGTTTGGAATGCCTAACTAGTCCTATGACAAGCAAGATATGCCTTAACATGTTTAATATTGTTGTTAAATCAGTTTAGATGTCAAAAATTTCGTTACATGGACTTAAAATGAATTTATGCGTAAAAAGGGCATTTTGGTAATTTACCTAAGGCATATAAACTACCTATCATACAACTAACTAAACGTCGTGACCATAAGGTATAACCTCGGAAGGTTATTCCCTATACAACTATGGTCACCTAATATGTTTAGTCGGATCCTAAAGATCGACCAATGGGTCGGGTTCGTAAGCATAAGCGATTGATTAGATCGCTTACCTTTACGACCCTAAACAAGCACAAATCTAAAAGCGACGAGCTAAACATGCTAGAACATGTTTAGTAAAGTTAGAAAACAGGTTTGGTATTAAAACAAACGGTTTTAATACCCTAGAGTAGTTTGGTTACAAAATACGCGAGAAAACGCATTTTGGCCAAAACTACGACTCGTCACTGAGCCTAGATAACGTGGTAATCAGTAGGTATAGTTACTAGGGACTATAACCATCGTGATTACGCTCATGTTATGAAGTTCAAACGAACTTCGCATTGACCATAAACTGGTTAATGCAGAAAGTCAAACGCAGTTTGACTTTAACGCTAAAACGAATGAAAAACGCGAAAGAATACTTACAGAAGGTCCCCGCAAGATTCGAACCCGATTCACTCTCAGGTAGGAAGCATATACTTCTACTTAGAGAGTGTAGAATCAGATTCAAATGTGAGGAAGAATGAAATGGGTGAGGGGTATTTATAGATTTCCTTGAACCGTTAAGATCGTTCGTCGAAAAACGTGATTTGATCTAGACCTTACATGTGGGCACATGGTTTTCAAAAACCATGGGAGCCCCTAATGTGGACTATGTTCATTGAATACCATCCCATGGTTTTGCAAAACCATGGGTGAAAACCATTAACACTTCAAAATGGACTAGGTTCATTGAATCTGCCAGAAATTTCAAAAATGGTCCCTACACTTGTAAAACTTGATTTTTTTTGGCACTTTTAAACCCCTTTAACCTCATTTCAAGGATCTAAAATGATATTAAAGTATAGGGAACTTAAAATATACTCAAAGACATCACGGATGTCGGTTCGTTTGGTCGTACGGTTGCGTTATTCGCTTAATTACGACGGGAGTCGTAACGAACGCAAAAACGATCCAAATTAAGCGACGAATGGAATTTATCATACCAAACACTAAAATAAAATATTTTAATGCTTACATAAATTTTTGGAAGTCCAGAAGTATTCGGAACGTAAAATATGCCGAAAATGCAAACTTATGCACTTTTTGACGCTTTTAGTCCCTGAATGAGCATAAAGTTTATTTTTGCGCACCAAACACCTCAAAGCCTATTTCTAAGCTATGTAAAGAATATTTAGGGCATACTTAACTTATGATCAAGTTCCGGAAGGTCTGTTACAGTACAAATTGACATACTTTCGCAGTTTGTCGAATTTAGTCCCTGTAAGCGAATAAACTTGATTTCGGCATACCAAACCATCCAAAACTTATTTCTAAGTTATGTAATGGTTATTTAAGGTATGTTAAGCCTATTTCACTGTTCTGGAGTGTTTGTTGCATTAAACTGGTTATATTTACGCATCAGATCGCGTATAACCTTCCAGAAAGCGATTTAAAGCCCGAAATCGAACAAGAATTGATACGTGCAAAAGATACACATATTTATACAGATCCCAAGTATGAAATACAATATTTCATTGGCTTGGTATTTGTTTGATTGTGGTGGTGACACAGGTGTCACATTCTCCCCTACTTTAGAAAATTTCGTCCCGAAATTTATTCGTAGGAGTCTTTCTGTGACTTTTTGTCAAAAAGCCACCAAAGATATACAAGGCAATATCCTGTCATTTCCTTAACGGAGACTCTTCAGAAACAGAAATGAAGGAAAGATCAGGGATATTCATTTCCCTTCGAGGGAAAATTTTCAGAAACGAAAAATGCACAGAATGAGTCATTTTCTTTAACGGGTATCCTTTAGAAACGAAAATGCACGGAATGAGTCATTTTCCTTAATGGGTATCCTTTAGAAACGAAAATGCACGGAATGAGTCATTTTCCTTAATGGGTATCCTTTAGAAACGAAAATGCATGGAATGAGTCATTTTCCTTAATGGGTATCTTTTAGAAATGAAAATGCACGGAATGAGTCATTTTCCTTAATGCGTATTCTTCAGAAACGAAAATGAACGGAATGAGTCATTTTCCACAATTTCTTCAGAAACGAAAATGAACGGAATGAGTCATTTTCTACGATTTCTTCAGAAACGAAAATGAACGGAATGAGTCATTTTCCACAATTTCTTCACATACGAAAATGAACGGAATGAGTCATTTTCCACAATTTCTTCAGATACGAAAATGAACAGGGTTAACTCTAGATACACGACAAAACTTGCTGTGGTTTCTCTGCACTATATTCCATAATTATGTATGCATCCATAATTACGTAATTCCTTGCACAGTCCGCACAGTTTGTTTTGTAATGTTTTGGGGAAGAATATCAAACTTGTGATGAGGGTGACTAGACTACCATAGGGTCCTTTTAATTAGATCGACAGATGATCTTTTTAACTAGGCCACCAAGGAGTCCTTTCAGTTATATCATCACATGATATTCCTAACTAGATTTTTGGATCAATCTGTTTAACTAGACCACTCAAGGGGTCTAATTATGGAATAGTACAATATAATCCAAGGGTCTTTACTATTACGTAAAAGCCCATTGAGGATTTAATATAGTACCTTTGGATATCCTACTATGAATCCCTTATACGAATGATATGGACGATTCTACGAGGATTTGGATAACAAAAACTTGGATTACACCAAAAGCATAAAAGGGAACACATAAGCACATAATCACATAGTTGCTTAACTCAGTTATTAATTTGTTATCTTTGGACGCGGATACTTAAAGTAGACCAGGAATCCAATCCGTGGATTTCATTTGGCACTTTAATCATTTTCAAGAATCTATCTATGAAGATAGAAAAATCTTAATAAGAATTCGGCTTTGTCCTTATTGAATTGTAATGTACGTATTGAATCATACAGAGAATTTAATTAAGGACTCCGATGAATGTTACTCACCCACAAGGATCTAATTATGAGGATAGAAAGATCCTATATGGATTTTGGAGTTTGTGTAACGAGAGGTGTTCCGACACCCTGCACTAGGCATGCTTACGTCGATACACAAGGTAGAAAGTTCATGAGGTTGAGGCGCTAGATATGCCAAGGCGACATATGAAGCAGAAATTGAAGGTTAAGCAGCAGCAAGATTGTAACAACTTTGCTTTGGATTGCAAAGCGGCACATGTTAACCAAATGTCCCCATCGTCCACTGTGGGTACACTTAAAACAGGGTATTTGATTCGGATGATGACGGTGGCATTGATTGAACCAAGGAGCAGTTCCCTTATACAGCTTCATCCCTGAGGCGAGTCATGGTGGTAGCTAAATCAACGGTCCTCTTGAGTACGACGCCTATTCGCTGGGTAATTGCAGCACCAGGTTTAGACATTTGAGTATTGTTGCGATGAAGAGGCATCTTGAAGACAATGGAAGGCATAGGAGGAAACAAGCAAAAGATAGTCAAAAGAGAATGACAACGCATGAAGATTGTGACCATTTGTTTGTTACCAAAGGCAAACAAATGAGATAGTGACTAATCAAAGTAAGCGGGTCAATATAATGTATCGCGAAGACATGCTCGCCTATAAGTGGACACTCACCCCAAGAGTTCCCAGGTAAGAGTGACTAGTCCGATACTGCGGATTTGTACGAACACTCTAGCCTTAGACAGAAAACTCAGGGTACAGGCACCCACTCTTCCAGTTTGCACGTGTTCACATTATTTAGACCCAAACTTTGACGAAATTTTGAAAACTTAAAGGGTTCGAAACCTTATAACAAAGGGTTCAAAACCTAGTAATCAATCATCCTAGAACAAATGATTAGTTTTCAAAGCAGATCAAATTTATGTTCTTGTTGTGGTTGTCACCTAAGGATAAGTGACGGTATTGTTTTATGACTAAACGCAAGTAAACTCGCGTTAGGGTCCTAGGAAGGTTATAGTCTAGGTCAAAGCATTACTAATAACCTAATTCTCTATAACCATTGGCTCTGATACCAACTTTTCTGTCACACCCCGACCACGTAAAACAACAAAACATGGCGGAAACGTCGGGGAGTGTTGTAACAGAATCATTGTTTCACAACCATGGATTAAACAAATTTCATTTTATTGAATTAAATGAGTTACAATGTCTTAACAATAAAGAAACATAACAAAAATTAACTAGTCTTGCATCTTTTAATGTCACTAAGGTCTCGTCCAATCCTATGTGAGCATGCATCAATATCATCATCAAATATCATCAACTATTGTACCTGAAACACATGTGAAAATACGTCAGCATAAAAATGCCGGCGAGTACATAGGTTTTATGAAAAATAGGATCCATGACTTAGGTTTAAGAAAATGTTTAACCAAAAACTTGTCATGAATCCAGTTTAAGTGTTTGCTTTTATAAAACGTTTGAAAATCGATGATAGATATGTATAGTTAAAAGAATGATGTAAGGTTAAATGAATAACCAAGTAAAAGTGAGTTTGTATAAAACAAACTGTTTTGTAAAACAATGTCTTGTGAAAAATATGTTATTTGTGTAAAAATGTATAAATCCAAATGAATGATTTAAATAACGCTACGCCATGTAATATAATACAAGCACTTATATATAGGAAGTACCAGCGGCGTATCCACCATGCTTGTATCACATTACACACGTCTCGTTACTCAAATTACTTACCCACATAAACCACCAATGTAAATTGCCCATGTCTACACTGTTGTCAAATGTCAATCAAGTATTGTGTAAACAAAATGTCATGTATGGCAAGTGAAATATGTAACAACCAAACCATAGGTAAGAATGCACAAACAATGTACTAAGTATGCGATGGATGGACATACATAGCATGATACCAAGTATAAGATGTCTTGTAAAACGATGTACTAAGTATGCACACAATGGGCATACATAGCATGTGATGTAAAATGTACTAAGTATGATGAACATACATAGCATGAAATGTTATGTAAAACGATGTACTAAGTATGCACACAATGGGCATACATAGCAAAAGCATAATGAAATCATTTACTAATAGTGTACTAATGAACATAGCAAGTATATGATATAAAAGCATGAAATCATGAAAGTAACAAGTAGGCACATGTGTTTCACCCCAAAATGTTTGAAAAAAAGTAAAAGAGGGGTCTATGTACTCACTTGAGGGTGCTTAGAAGTCTTAGGATAACCACCAAGCAAAGCTAGAAGATCACGGAATCAAACGGCACCTATATAGGTATCTACATTAATAAACGGACCTATCGGAGGATCGGGTAGTACAAGGGTTCGTAAACCAAATAAGTATGGGAACTTATGTAATATGGTTTAACAAAGCCTACGTACTAAAACGAAACCTATCCTAAGTGCTTTTGACCCATTACGACCCGTTTAGGTAGCTTACGCCACTTTAACGCGTCGTTTGCGTAAAACGCGTTTGGAATGCCTAACTAGTCCTAGGACAAGCAAGATATTCCTTAACATGTTTAATATTGTTGTTAAATCAGTTTAGATGTCAAAAATTTCGTTACATAGACTTAAAATGAATTTATGCGTAAAAAGGGCATTTTGGTAATTTACCTAAGGCATATAAACTACCTATCATATAACTAACTAAACGTCGTGACCATAAGGTATAACCTTGGAAGGTTATTCTCTATACAACTATGGTCACCTAATGTGTTTGGTCGGATCCTAAAGATCGACCAATGGGTCAGGTTCGTAAGCATAAGCGATTGATTAGATCGCTTACCTTTACGACCCTAAACAAGCACAAATCTAAAAGCGACGAGCTAAACATGCTAGAACATGTTTAGTAAAGTTAGAAAACAGGTTTGGTATTAAAACAAACGGTTTTAATACCCTAGAGTAGTTTGGCTACAAAATACGCGAGAAAACGCATTTTGGCCAAAACTACGACTCGTCACTGAGCCTAGATAACGTGGTAATCAGTAGGTATAGTTACTAGGGACTATAACCATCATGATTATGCTCACGGTATGAAGTTCAAACGAACTTCGCATTGACCATAAACTGGTTAATGCAGAAAGTCAAACGCAGTTTGACTTTAACGCTAAAACGAATAAAAACGCGAAAGAAGACTTACAGAAGGTCCCCGCAAGATTCGAACCCGATTCACTCTCAGGTAGGAATCATATACTTCCACTTAGAGAGTGTAGAATCAGATTCAAATGTGAGGAAGAATGAAATGGGTGAGGGGTATTTATAGATTTCCTTGAACCGTTAAGATCGTTCGTCGAAAAACGTGATTTGATCTAGACCTTACATGTGGGCACATGGTTTTCAAAAACCATGGGAGCCCCTAATGTGGACTATGTTCATTGAATACCATCCCATGGTTTTGCAAAACCATGGGTGAAAACCATTAACACTTCAAAATGGACTAGGTTCATTGAATCTGCCAGAAATTTCAAAAATGGTTCCTACACTTGTAAAACTTGATTTTTTTTGGCACTTTTAAACCCCTTTTACCTCATTTCAAGGCTCTAAAATGATATTAAAGTATAGGGAACTTAAAATATGCTCAAAGACATCACGGATGTCGGTTCGTTTGGTCGTACGGTTGCGTTATTCGCTTAATTACGACGGGAGTCGTAACGAACGCAAAAACGATCCAAATTAAGCAACGAATGGAATTTATCATACCAAACACTAAAATAAAATATTTTAATGCTTACATAAATTTTTGGAAGTCCGGAAGTATTCAGAACGTAAAATATGCGCGAAAATGCAAACTTATGCACTTTTTGACGCTTTTAGTCCCTGAATGAGCATAAAGTTTATTTTTGCGCACCAAACACCTCAAAGCCTATTTCTAAGCTATGTAAAGAATATTTAGGGCATACTTAACTTATGATCAAGTTCCGGAAGGTCTGTTACAGTACAAATTGACATACTTTCGCAGTTTGTCGAATTTAGTCCCTGTAAGCGAATAAACTTAATTTCGGCATACCAAACCATCCAAAACATATTTCTAAGTTATGTAATGGTTATTTAAGGTATGTTAAGCCTATTTCACTGTTCCGGAGTATTTGTTGCATTAAACTGGTTATATTTACGCATCAGATTGCGTATAACCTTCCAGAAAGCGATTTAAAGCCCGAAATCGAACAAGAATTGATACGTGCAAAAGATACACATATTTATACAGATCCCAAGTATGAAATACAATATTTCATTGGCTTGGTATTTGTTTGATGGTGGTGGTGACACAGGTGTCACACCCGTGTTCAGGTGCCAGTAACGAAAACTTACAGAAGTTGGACACGGGGGCGTGTTGGCTGGGCACGACCCCATGTCTGGCAAAAATCTACAGAAAAATAAACAAACAGCAGGTCTGGGAGGTGGGCACGGGGGCGTGTCGGCTGGGCACGACCCCGTGTGGACTGTCTGCAGGGCCGAAAAACAGGTTTCTTTCTCCGGTTTTCCTGTCCTGGCTTTATTAGTGCTAATGTTTAGCACTATAAGCCTCATTTGTACCTGTTTTATCAGTAAATACCACACCAAGCAATACCGAACGTCCTAAATTATCAAGTTAATCATCCAAAGCATAAAGTGAAAAGAAAAATAAAGAAGAAAATAAAAAGAAGTTAAGGAAAGTAAATTGTCTAACACTCGGCACGCAGGCCGTCAATTGTTTTGATTGATAAAAGGTTATAGCTATGGTCACCTACTGTGTTTAGTGCTTATATAGGGTCGTAAGGTAAGCGATCTAAACCATCGCTTATACTTTCGAACCCGACCCATTTGGTCGATCATTAGGATCCGACCAAACACAGTAGGTGACCATAGCTATAACCTTCCGAGGTTATACCTTGTGGTCACGATGTTAGGCGTTCCAGACGCGTTCTACGCGAACGACGCGTAAGGTAGCATAAGCTACCTAAACGGGTCGTAATGGGTCGCAAGCACTTAGGATAGGTTTCATTTTAGTATGTAGGCTTTGTTAAACCATATCTCATGAGTCTCCTTACTCGTTTGGTTTACGAACCCGCATACTATCCGATCCTTCCGATTTTGGTCCGGTATATTAATATAGCTACCTATTAGGTGTCGTTTGATATCCCGTGATCTTTAGCATTATCTGGTTATTATACAAGGAATTCAAAGCAATCTCAGGTGAGTACATAGACCCCTCTTTTACTGTTTTCCAAACATTTTGGGGTGAAACACATGTGCCTATTTGTTACTTTCATGCTTTCCATGTTTTCATATCATATACTTGCTATGTTCGTTAGTACATTATAGTACATGATTTCATTACATTTGATGCTATGTATGCCCATTGTGTGCGTACTTAGTACATTGCTTTACAATACATTTCATGCTATGTATGTCCATTGTGTGCGTACTTAGTACATTGCTTTGCAATACATTTCATGCTATGTATGCCCATTGTGTGCGTACTTAGTACATTGCTTTACATTTACATTTCATGCTATGTATGCCCCTTGTGTGCGTACTTAGTACATTGTTTTACATTACATTTCATGCTATGTATGCCCATTGTGTGCGTACTTAGTACATTGTTGTACATTACATATCATGCTATGTATGCCCATTGTGTGCGTACTTAGTACAATTATTTACATCACATGCCTTCATCTTGGTACAACATTTGGTTTGTTTAACATGGAACAATACATTCATTAACATTAGCTACGCCGTTCGTTAGTAGGTAGTGGTACCATAGGAATTGACAACTCCCGTTCCTGAAATCCTGGGTTTGATAGGATTGGAAGGAATGACCGAATTCGATATACATAACTTAGATAAACCTTTAATTTGTTTAAGGGTTTATCGCCACAGTCTCAAGGCTTGGATGTATGCATATTTCACAATACCGCATAAATGTTTATATCAGTAGAGCATGCATTGTTCCACAAAACATAACGTTGATTTAAACCATGTTTTACTTCAACACCTTGTTTTGTGCATTTTACATATGGTTTAGTTGATACATCTCACTTACCATACAAGATATATTTTGAGTACACATTACATTATCTACATTGAACATAAACATTTTGACATTGATATACATACTTGGTTGTTTACATTGAACATAGACATTTCGACATGGTTTACATAGTAACACTTGACAATTGATTTATACATGAACAATTTACATGGTGGTTGGTTTTGGGTAAATGGTTGGAGTAACGTGGCGTATGTAATATGATACAAACATGGTGGATACGCCGCTGGTACTTCCTATATATAAATGCTTGTATAATATTACATATCGTAGCGTTACCCAAGTCATTTCAGTTTAGACACATTACATTTTACACAAATAACATACTTTTCACAAGACATTATTGTTACAAACAACTTATCTTATTCAACTCATTTCACTTGGTTACTCGTTTAACCTTACACTTATCTATACATATCATCTGATATTATCGTTTTTCAAATGGTTTACAAAGCAAGACAAATTACAAGGTTCATGACTGACTGTTATTAAACATTTCTTTAAACTCAAGTCATGAATCCCATTTTCACAAAACCTATGTATCTCACAGGCATTTTTATGCTGACGTACCTACTTTCACATGTGTTTTCAGGAGCTGTTCCATAGGATGATGATCTTGACACTAGGGCGGACCTGTGCCTTAGAGACTAAAACTGAAGATAGACTTAGTTAATTATGTTATAAACTCTTTGTTTTCATGTTTAAGACAATGTACTACTCTTGTTTAATAAATAAAATGTAACTTTGATTTCCATGGTTATGAAACAATTAATTCTGTCCACAACACTCCCCGGCGTTTCCGCCGCGGTTGCACGTTACACGCGGCCGGGGTGTGACAGAAGAGTTGGTATCAGAGGGAATTAGGTTATTAGTAATTCTTTGACCTAGACTATAACTTTCTAGGACCCTAACACAAGTTATCTTCTGTTTAGATTTTAAAACATGCACTTCACCTATCCTTAGGTGATAACCACAACGAGAATTTCGATTCCGAATCCGCTTTAAAAGTTAATCATCTGTTCTAGGATGATTGATTACTAGGTTTTGAACCCTCTGTTATAAGGTTTTGAACCCCTTTGGATTCTCAAAAATCTCGTCAAGGTTTTGGGGCTTTAATAATGTGAACACGTGCGAACTGGAAGGGTGAATGCCTGTACCCTGAGTTTTCTGTCTAAGGCTAGAGTGTTCGTACAAATCCACATAATCGGACCAGTCACTCTTACATGGGAACTCTTGGGGTGAGTGTTCACTTATAGGCGAACATGTCTTCGCGATACATTATTTTTGACCCACTTACTTTGACTAGACATTTCGTGTCGCTTATTTGCTTTGCGATGCGTAATCACCATCTTTGCTTTTGTTGATTCTGTTTTATCTCATCCTCTTCATCCAATCATCTCACTCATTTCCTTTCATGTTTTCCTCTTTTAGAATGCCTCCTCGACGCGAACACCAGATAGCAACTGCCGAGCTGGCAGAAATAATTGCGCAGCAGATGGCTGCTCAATTCCCAAATCTCTTTGCTCAATGGAACCAGGCCAACAACAACAACACTGGTACATGAATTTTCAAGAACTTTAACTCGGCTAAACCACTCAAGTTTAGTGGTTCTGAGGGAGCAACTGGGCTTCTTCAATGGTTCGAGAGCATCGAGAATACTTTTCGCCACGTGCAGTGTCCGGATAATCGCAAGGTCGAGTTTTCTTCAAGCGTGTTTCAGAAGAGGGCTCTTACATGGTGGAATGGGGTAATGAGAGACCGTGGTGCAGATGTTGCTCTAGCTCAGACATGGGCTGAACTGAGAGCTCTTATGATGAGGGAGTTTTGTCCTCGTCATGAGCAACGAGCGTTGGAGAAAGAGTTTGATGATTTGAAGCAAGATAGTGGCGAGCACAGGGCATATACTGATAGGTTTGAGGAGTTGAGTCTACTTTGCCCGACTATGGTCGCCCCACTCGACAAGGCTATCGAAAGGTACATCGACGGCCTGCCTGACTCGGTATAAGACATTATTACTGGTAGCAACCCTACCACACTCCGTCAGGCAATCGAGTTATCAGCGACACTGACTGAGTCGCAGATTCGAAAGAATAAGCTACACAGGAAGGGTGACAAGGGCAAGAAACAGTCGGCTGACAAGGAAGAAAGCAAGAAAGGTCAAAACAAGAATGGAAAGGAGTCTGGCTCATCAAAAAGGGGAAAGAAGCGTAAGGCTTCCCAAAACTATGCTGTCACTGCCCAAGCTAACCAGGCAGCTCCCAACCAGCCTCCAGCAAAGAAGCCCTATTCAGGAAGTGCACCTTTGTGCAATCAATGCAACAGTCACCATCAGCCGCAACATCAGTGCCGTTTCTGTACAAACTGTGGGAAGTCAGGTCATCTTGCCGATGTCTGTCGGTTTGCTCAAAATCGCACAGTTCAGAACCCTGCTCAACAAGTTGCTCAGCAACAGGGTCAGGCTGCACGACCACAATACCCACCAGGTGCTTGTTATAACTGTGGGGATCTGACCCACTACAGAAACCGGTGCCCAAGGCTAGCAAACCAGAACCAGAATGCAAACCAGAATCAGGCTCAGGCTCGAGGGCGAGTCTTCAAAATGAATGCTCAAGAGGCACAAGCAGACAATGAAGTGGTGAACGGTACGTTCTTTATTAATAATCGGCCTGCATCTGTTCTTTTTTATTCGGGTGCCAACAAGAGTTTTGTGTCATTGTCTTTTGAGCCAATGCTTCGCGTGTCTAGAACGAAACTAGGTAAACCTTTGACAGTAGAAGTGGCAAGCGGTGAACCCATTGTTCTTGATTCTGTTCTCCGCAACTGCCAGTTGAACCTTAACAACCATATCTTTCCTATTGACCTCACACCAATGCAACTTGGAAGCTTCGACGTTATAGTAGGTATGGATTGGTTATCTAAGCATCGCGCAGAGATAGTTTGTTCTGAGAAGATTGTTCGTGTGCCGCTGTCGACAGGCGAGATCCTACAGGTTCGTGGTGAGAAGCCTGCCAGTGGTCTCAAACTCATGTCTTGTTTTAAAGCACGGAAGTATCTACGGAAGAACTATGTGGCTTTCTTAGCACATGTTACAGCAGATAAAGGCAAGGGTAAGTTTATTTCAGATATTCCTGTCGTTCGGGATTATTCTGAAGTCTTTCCTGAAGAGTTACCTAGTCTACCTCCAGCACGCCAAGTCGAGTTCCGTATTGATCTCGTACCTGGTGCAAATCCCATTGCCAGAGCCCCATATCGTCTTGCACTGTCCGAGATGCAAGAGTTGTGTAAGCAGCTTCAGGAACTTTCTGACAAAGGTTTCATCCGTCCTAGCTTTTCACCTTGGGGTGCTCCCGTTCTTTTTGTCAAGAAGAAGGATGGATCTTTTAGGATGTGTATCAATTACCGTGAGCTTAACAAGCTTACCATCAAGAACCGATATACCCTACCTCGCATTGATGATCTCTTTGATCAATTGCAACGTGCTTCTTAATTTTCGAAGATTGATCTGCGATCTGGATATCATCAACTTCGAGTGCATGAGGAAGATATTCCCAAGACAGCGTTCCGTACTCGTTATGGACATTATGAGTTCACAGTCATGCCATTCGGTTTGACTAATGCTCCTGCTGTTTTCATGGACTTGATGAATAGGGTCTGCAAACCTTATTTGGATAAGTTCATCATCGTTTTCATTGATGACATTTTGATATATTCTAAGACACGAGCTGATCATGAGCAACATCTCCGTCTTACGTTGGAACTCCTAAAGAAAGAGCAACTTTTCGCCAAATTCTCCAAGTGTGAATTCTGGCTTAAAGAGGTTCAATTCTTGGGACACATTGTCAACGAACAAGGTATTCATGTAGATCCCTCCAAGATCAGCGCGATTAAGGATTGGGATACGCCTACTACTCCTACTGAAGTTCGTTCTTTTCTAGGTCTGGCGGGTTATTACCGCCGCTTCATTGAGAATTTCTCAAAGATTGCAGTTCCTCTAACTGCTCTAACTCAGAAGAACAAACCCTTTGATTGGGGATTCAAACAAGAGGAAGCGTTTCTGACTTTGAAACAGAAACTTTGTGACGCGCCTGTCCTAACTTTGCCCGAGGGTAATGATGATTTCGTCGTTTATTGCGATGCATCTAAATTGGGTCTTGGCTGCGTCCTGATGCAAAGGAACAAAGTCATAGCATACGCATCGAGGCAGTTGAAGATTCATGAGAAGAACTACACCACTCATGATCTTGAGTTGGGTGCAGTTGTCTTCGCTCTTAAGATCTGGAGACACTATTTGTACGGTACAAAATGTGTGGTTTTCACGGACCACAAAAGTCTTCAGCATATCTTCAATCAGAAAGAGCTCAACATGAGACAACGACGTTGGGTTGAACTTCTAAACGACTACGACTGCGAGATTCGCTACCATCCTGGTAAGGCGAATGTCGTAGCCGATGCTTTGAGTCGCAAGGAACGTACTAAGCTTCATTGTTTTCGTGTCCAGTCTGTTATTCAAGCTCAAACCGATATCCAAGCCCGTATTTCTCAGGCTCAACAAGCTTGTGTTTCACAAGGTTTGATGGATAAGGAATTTCCTTATCACATAACTCCTGCTCTAGAACTGAAGGACAATGGATCATATTATTTCATGGACCGCTTGTGGGTCCCGAGCCAAGATAATCTTCGTACCTTGCTTATGGATGAAGCCCATAAGTCTCGTTATTCTATTCATCCTGGCTCAGATAAGATGTATAAGGATCTTCGTATTCAGTATTGGTGGCCTGGTATGAAGAAAGACATTGCCTTATACGTATCCAAATGCCTTACTTGTCTTAAGGTTAAGGCTGAACATCAGCGTCCTGCCGGTTTATTGGAGCAACCGGAGATCCCAGTTTGGAAATGGGAAAACATTACTATGGATCTCATTACTAAACTTCCGCGCACAAAGAAAGGTCATGATGCCATCTGGGTAGTCGTTGATCGTCTTACCAAGTCAGCGCATTTCTTGCCAATCCGTGAGGATTTTTCGGCTGACAAACTTGCTCAAATATACGTGGATGAAATTGTAGCTAGACATGGTGTTCCTTTGAACATCATTTCTGATAGAGATGCTCGTTTCACTTCTCATTTTTGGAGGACCATGCAATCTGCTATGGGGTCCCAACTTAATTTGAGCACAGCTTATCATCCGCAAACGGATGGTCAATCTAAAAGAACAATCCAGACACTGGATGATATGCTTAGAGCTTGTGTGATCGATTTTGGTGGTAGTTGGGATTCACATCTTCCATTGATTGAGTTCTCCTACAACAACAGTTATCACTCCAGCATCAACATGGCTCCTTTCGAGGCTCTCTATGGTCGAAAATGTCGTTCACCAGTCTGCTGGAATGAGATCGGCGAGGCTCAAGTTACTGGACCTACCCTCATTTTAGAGACAACAGATAAGGTAAAGAAAGTTCGTGATAACCTTCAGACAGCTAGAAGCCGTCAAAAGAGTTACGCAGACCTAAAACGCAAGCCCTTGGATTTTCAAGTCGGTGATCGTGTATTGCTTAAGGTCTCACCTTGGAAATGTGTGATCAGATTCGGAAAGAAAGGAAAACTTGCACCTAGATACGTTGGACCATTCAAGATCGTCGAAAGAATCGGTAAGGTAGCCTACAGACTTGAGTTACCTCCTGAACTTGGAAATGTTCATCCAACTTTTCACGTGTCCAATCTCAAGAGGTGTTTAGCTGATGAGAACCTCCACATACCGCTTGACGAGATTCGTGTTGATAAAACACTGAAATTTGTTGAGAAACCGGTAGAAATCATGGAACGTGAAGTCAAGTGGCTTAAACGCAAGCGCATTCCTTTGGTCAAGGTTCGCTGGGAATCTAAACGTGGACCCGAGTTTACTTGGGAACGTGAAGATCAAATGAAGGCGAAATATCCGCATCTGTTTCCACGAGTTTCCTCTAAATAAATTTCGGGACGAAATTTCCACAAGTAGGGGAGACTGTAACATTTGTGCTTGTAATCATTGTGAACAGTTTAGTTATAAATAAAACAATGTTATTTTATCCCAATGTTTGTTTGGTTGTGTTTTACATTTTTCATGTTTTGACTTTTTGTTCAATTTCAAACTCTACATCGCTTTCTAGAGAGTTATACACAAACTGGTGCGTAAACGTACTCAGTTTAATGCGACAAATACTCCGGAACATCAACATATACTCAACATACCTTAAATAACCTTTACATAACTTAGAAATAAGTTTTGAAGGCTTTGGTATGGCAAAAACAAGTTAATTCGCTTACAGGGACTAAACTTGACAAACTGCGAAAGTATGCCAATTTGAACTGTAACGAACATTCCAGAACATGTCTATAAGTTAAACATACCATAAATATCCTTTACATAGCTTAGAAATAGGCTTTGAGGGGTTTGGTATTCTAAAATAAACTTTTGGATCATTCAGGGACTAAAAGTGTCAAAAAGTGCACAAGTTTGCACATTCGCGCATAACTTACGTTCTGAATATATCCGGACATCCAAAAATTTATGTAAGCATCCTTATATTATGCCTTAGTGTATGGGATGAGAAAAATCCATTCGTCGCGCAATTTGGATCGTCTTTCGCGCTTATGCGCATTCCGTCGTAATTAACCGAACATCGCGACCGTACGGCCAAACGAACCGACATCCAGGATATTTTTGAGCACATTTTAAGTTCCCTATACTCTAACTTCATTTTAGAGCTTTGAAATGGGGTTAACGGGGCTTAAACGTGTGAAAAATGCATCAAGTCTACGGGCGGGTCGTCAAATCTAGTTTAAGTGTTTGCTTATAAAATGTTTGAAAAGCGATAACAAATCAGTTAATATGTATGTATAAAAGAATGATGTATGGTTAAAAGAATAACCAAGTAACAATAAGTTGTATGAAATAAATTGTTTTGTAAAAGAAAGTCGTGTGAAAAATATGTTATTTGCAAAAATGTATAAGTCCAAAATTGAATGATTTAAATAACGGTATGTCATGTAATATAATATAAGCACTTATATATAGGAAGTACCAGCGGCGTATCCACCATGCTTGTAGCATACTACACACATATCGTTACTTAAGTCACTTAAACAAACCACCAAAGCATATAGTTCATGTTCAAACCAATCATCAAATGTTCTTGTCTAAACCATTGTCAATGTTTAAAACCCAAAATGTAGTCATGTAGTTAAGTGTAAACAAAAGTTATGTATGGTAAGTAACAAAATGAGAATACTTAACCATAAGTAAAAAGGAACAAAACAAAGTATTTTGAATAAATCAAAAAGTTATGTTTTGCCAAGTAAAAGCTTGTTTTATTGATACAAACATTTATGTGGTAAGTTAACGCATTACATTCAAGCCTTGAGACAGCAGGATAACCTTAGAGTAAAGGTTCTCAAAGTAAAATGTTTTCGGATTCAGTCATTCCTTTCATCCAAACCAACCCAAGATGTCAGGAACGGGATTTGTCAAGTCCTATGGTACCATTACTTACTACCGAGCGGCGTAGCTAATGTTAATGAATGTAGTAAAGAACCGTTTATGCAAACCAAATGTCATACCAAATGTAAACAAGTTATGTGAAAACAATGTACTAAGTATGCTAAGTAAACATACAAAGCAGAAAAGTCATGTAAAACAATGTGCTAATATGCCATGTAAGCATATGTAGCAAAACAATGTAATGTAAATCAATGTGCTAGCATGCTAAGTTAACATACATAGCAAAACATAATGAAATCATGTACTAATAGTGTACTCAAGAACATAGCAAGCATATGATGTGAAAACAAGAAAGCATGAAAGTAACAAGTAGGCACATGTGTTTCACCCCAAAATGTTTGAAAAACAGTAAAAGAGGGGTCTATGTACTCACTTGAGATTGCTTAGAAGTTGTAGGATAACCACCAAGCAATGCTAGAAGATCACGGAATCAAACGACACCTATATAGGTATCTACATTAATAAACGGACCTATCGGAGGATCGGGTAGTACGAGGGTTCGTAAACCAAATAAGTAGGGGAACTTATGTAACATGGTTTAACAAAGCCTACGTACTAAAACGAAACCTATCCTAAATGCTTTTGACCCGTTACGACCCGTTTAGGTAGCTTATGCTACTTTAACGCGTCGTTCGTGTAAAACGTGTTCGGAATGCCTAACTAGCCCTATCACAAGCAAGATATGCCTTAACATGTTTAATATAGTTGCTAAATCAGTTTAGATGTCAAAAATTATGTTACATAGGCTTAAAATGAATTTTGGCGCAAAAAGGGTATTTTGGTAATTTACCTAAGGCATAAGAACTACTTATCATACAACTACTTAAACGTCGTGACCATAAGGTATAACCTCGGAAGGTTATTCCCTATACAACTATGGTCACCTAAAATGTTTGGTCGGATCCTAATGATCGACCAAATGGGTCGGGTTCGTAAGCATAAGCGATTGATTAGATCGCTTACCTTTACGACCCTAAACAAGCACAAATCTAAAAGCGACGAGCTAAACATGCTAGAACATGTTTAGTAAAGTTAGAAAACAGGTTTGGTATTAAAACAAACGGTTTTAATACCCTAGAGTAGTTTGGTTACAAAATACGTGAGAAAACGCATTTTGGCCGAAACTACGACTCGTCACTGAGCCTAGATAACGTGGTAATCAGTAGGTATAGTCGCTAGGGACTATAACCATCGTGATTACGCTCACGTTATGAAGTTCAAACGAACTTCGCGTTGACCAAAAACTGGTCAATGCAGAAAGTCAAACACAGTTTGACTTTAACGCTAAAACGAACGAAAAACGCGAAAGAATACTTACAAATGGTCCCCGCAAGCTTTGACCCGATTCACTCTCAGGTAGGAAGCAATTACTTCCACTTAGAGAGCAAGAATCAGATCAAATGTGAGGAAACCAAGTGAAAGCAAGTGGGTATTTATAGGGAATCCACAACCGTTAGGATCATTCCTCGAAAATCGAGCTTGAATCTCAACCTTACACTTGGGCCCAAGGTATTAGAATACAATGGGAACATGAAAACCATCAAATGGTATTGAAAACAAGGGATTAAAACCATCAAAACAGCTGGAACAGGCCAGATTCAATGTTTCTGTAATTCTGCTGATCTGGGGACTGCTTACGGACCGTAAGCACATGTCCATACGGTCCGTAAGGGACCTGCAGACCAGCAACTTTCAAAAATGACAATTTAGCCCCTGAACTTGCAAAACTTGCATTTCGGCTCATTTTTGACACGTTTAAGCCCCGTTAACCCCATTTCAAAGCTCTAAAATGAAGTTAAAGTATAGGGAACTTAAAATGTGCTCAAAAATATTTCGGATGTCGGCTCGTTTGGTCGTACGGTTGCGTTGTTCGGTTAATTACGACGGAAGTCGTAACGGACGCAAAAACGATCCAAATTAAGCGACGAATGGAATTTTGACAAGACAAACACTAAAACATAATATTTTAATGCTTACATAAATTTTTGGATGTCCGGATGTATTCAGAACGTAAGTTATGCGCGAAAATGCAAACTTATGCACTTTTTGACGCTTTTAGTCCCTGAATGAGCATAAAGTTTATTTTAGCACACCGAACCCCTCAAAGCCTATTTCTAAGCTATGTAAAGGATATTTAGGGTGTGTTTAACTTATGATCATGTTCCGGAATGTTCGTTACTGTTCAAATCGGCATACTTTCGCAGTTTGTCAATTTTAGTCCCTGTAAGCGAATAGACTAGATTTTGCAATACCAAAGCCTTCAAAACTTATTTCTAAGTTATGTAAAGGTTATTTAAGGTATGTTAAGCATAAATTGATGTTCCGGAGTACTTGTCGTGTTTAACTGATTACGTTTACACACCAGTTTGTGTATAATTCTCTAGAAAGCGATATAGAGTTTGAAATCGAATAAAAGTCAAAACATGAAAAACATCAAACACAAACAAACAAACATAGGGATCAAAGAACTTTATTTCATTGATAACTGAACTGTTTACAATGATTACAAGCACAGATGTCACAGTCTCCCCTACTTGTGGAAATTTCGTCCTGAAATTTGTTTAGAGGAAACTCGTGAGAATAGATGTGGATACTTCGCCTTCATTTGATCTTCACGTTCCCAAGTAAACTCAGGTCCACGTTTAGATTCCCAGCGAACTTTAACCAACGGAATGCACTTGCGTTTAAGCCATTTGACTTCACGATCCATAATTTCCACAGGTTTCTCAACAAAATGTAGTGTTTTATCAACACGGATTTCGTCAAGTGGTATGTGGAGGTTCTCATCAGCTAAACACTTTTTGAGATTGGATACGTGGAAAGTAGGATGAACATTTCCAAGTTCGGGAGGTAATGCAAGTCTGTAGGCTACCTTACCGATTCTTTCGACGATCTTGAATGGTCCAACGTATCTAGGTGCAAGTTTTCCTTTCTTTCCAAATCTGATCACACCTTTCCAAGGTGAGACCTTAAGTAATACACGATCACCGACTTGGAATTCTAAGGGCTTGCGTCGTTGGTCCGCGTAACTCTTTTGACGGCTTCGAGCTGCCTGTAAGTTATCACGAACTTTCTTAACCTTGTTAGTTGTCTTTAGAATGAGGTCAGGTCCAGTAAGCTGAGCCTCACCTATTTCATTCCAGCAGACTGGTGAACGACATTTTCGACCACAGAGAGCCTCGAAAGGAGCCATGTTGATGCTGGAGTGATAACTATTGTTGTAGGAGAATTCAATCAATGGAAGATGTGAATCCCAACTACCACCAAAATCGATCACACAAGCTCTAAGCATATCCTCCAAAGTCTGGATTGTTCTTTCAGTTTGGCCATCTGTTTGTGGATGATAAGCTGTGCTCAGATTGAGTTGGGTCCCCATAGCAGATTGCATGGTTCTCCAAAATCGAGAAGAGAAGCGAGCATCCCTATCAGAAATAATGTTCAAAGGAACACCATGTCGAGATACAATTTCATCCACGTAGATTTTGGCCAGATCTTCAGCAGACAGATTCTTACGGATCGGCAGGAAATGCGCTGACTTAGTAAGACGATCAACAATTACCCAGATGGCATCATGACCTTTCTTCGTGCGCGGAAGTTTAGTAATGAGATCCATAGCAATGTTTTCCCATTTCCAAACTGGGATCTCTGGTTGCTCCAAAAGACCATAAGGATGCTGGTGTTCAGCCTTAACCTTGAGACAAGTAAGGCATTTGGAAACGTACCAGGCAATGTCTTTCTTCATACCAGGCCACCAATACTGAGTACGAAGATCCTTATACATTTTATCTGAGCCAGGATGAATAGAATAACGAGACTTATGGGCCTCATCCATAAGCAGAGTGCGGAGATCATCTTGGCTTGGGACCCACAAACGGTCCATGAAATAATACGATCCATCTTCCTTCAGCACAAGGTCAGGCTTAATGTGATAGGGTAATTCCTTACCCATCAATTCTTGTGAAACACAAGCCTGTTGAGCCTGAGTAATGCGTGCTTGGATATCAGATCGAGCTTGAATAGCAGATTGAACACGAACACAATGAAGCATAGTACGTTCCTTACGACTTAATGCGTCAGCCACGGCATTCGCTTTACCAGGATGGTAGCGAATTTCGCAATCATAGTCATTTAGGAGTTCGACCCAACGTCTTTGCCTCATGTTGAGTTCTTTCTGGTTGAAGATATGCTGGAGACTTTTGTGGTCAGTGAAAACCACACATTTTGTGCCATACAAATAGTGTCTCCAGATTTTGAGAGCGAAGACAACTGCGCCCAACTCAAGATCATGAGTGGTGTAGTTTCTCTCATGTATCTTCAATTGCCTTGATGCATAGGCTATGACTTTGTTCCTTTGCATCAGAACACAGCCAAGACCTAATTTCGATGCATCACAGTAAACGACAAAATCATCGTTGCCTTCGGGCAAAGTCAGAATAGGTGCATCACAAAGCTTCCGCTTCAAGGTCTGAAACGCTTCTTCTTGCTTAGAACCCCATTCAAAGGGTTTGTTCTTCTGAGTTAGAGCAGTTAGAGGAACTGCAATCTTTGAGAAGTTCTCGATGAAGCGGCGGTAATAACCCGCAAGACCAAGAAAAGAATGAACCTCAGTAGGAGTAGTAGGCGTATCCCAATCCTTAATCGCACTGATCTTCGAGGGATCTACATGAATACCTTGTTCGTTGACAATATGTCCTAAAAATTGAACTTCCTTAAGCCAAAATTCACACTTGGAGAACTTGGCAAAAAGTTGCTCTTTCTTTAGGAGTTCCAGAGTAAGACGAAGATGTTGCTCATGATCAGCTCGCGTCTTAGAATAAATCAAGATATCATCAATGAAAACGATGATGAACTTATCCAAATAAGGCTTGCAGACCCTATTCATTAAGTCCATGAAAACAGCAGGAGCATTGGTCAAACCGAATGGCATGACTGTGAACTCATAATGCCCATATCGAGTGCGGAATGCTGTTTTGGGAATATCCTCTTCATGCACACGAAGTTGATGATACCCAGAACGAAGGTCAATCTTCGAAAAGCAAGTAGCACCCTGTAACTGGTCAAAGAGATCATCAATGCGAGGTAGGGGATATCGATTCTTGATGGTAAGCTTACTCAGCTCACGATAATCGATACACATTCTGAAGGATCCATCCTTCTTCTTGACAAAAAGAACGGGAGCACCCCAAGGAGAAAAGCTAGGACGGATAAAACCTTTGTCAGAAAGCTCCTGAAGCTGCTTAGACAACTCTTGCATCTCAGACGGTGCAAGACGATATGGAGCTCTGGCAATAGGATTTGCACCAGGTACAAGATCAATACGAAACTCGACTTGGCGTGCTGGGGGTAGACCAGGCAACTCTTCAGGAAACAACTCCGGATAATCCCGAACAACAGGAATATCTTGCATAGACTTACCTTGGTCTTTATCTGCTGTAACATGTGCCAAGAAGGCCACATAGTTCTTTCACAGATACTTCCGAGCTTGAAAACAAGACATAAGCTTGAGGCTACTAGCAGGTTTTTCACCACGAACCTGTAGTATCTCACCTGACGAAAGTGGCACACGAACAATCTTCTCAAAGCAAACTACCTCAGCGCGATTCTTGGCTAACCAATCCATACCCACAATAATGTCGAAGCTCCCAAGTTGCATAGGCGTGAGGTCAATAGGAAAAAGATGGTCGTTAAGGTTCAACTGGCAGTTGCGAAGAACAGAATCAAGAACAATGGGTTCCCCATTCGCAACTTCGACTGTCAAAGGCTTACCTAGTTTCGTTCTAGACACGCGAAGCAAGGGCTCAAAAGATAATGACACAAAACTCTTATCGGCCCCTGAATCAAAAAGAACAGACGCAGGTTGATTATTAACAAAGAACGTACCGTTCACCACCTCGTTGTCTACTTGCGCTTCAACAACATTCATGTTAAAAGCTCGTCCACAAGCCTGAGCTTGAACCGGGTTTGCATTCACCAATCTTGGACATTGATTACGGTAGTGGGTCAGATCCCCACAGTTGTAACAAGAGCCTGGTGGGAAGTGAGGTCGCGCTGCTTGACCTTGTTGCTGAGCAAGAGGCTGAGCAACCTGTTGAGCCGGGTTCTGAGCTGCCCGATTCTGATTGACAGGAATGCGGCATGTAGCAGCAAGATGACCAGGTCTTCCGCAGTTGGTGCATTGACGGCACTGGTGGTGTGGTTGATGATGTCCGTTACACTTATTGCACAGAGGTGCATTGCCAAAGTATGGTTTCTTGGCAAGAGGTTGCGCAGGCTGATTTTGAGCAGCTTGAGCCTGAGTAGTAACGGCATAGCTCTGGGAAGCCTTTCGCTTCCTTGAACCCTTCGAAGGACCTGCATCACTCCCCTTCTTGCTTTTACCTTTCTTACTCTCCTTCTTCTCAGAATCCTGCTTTTTACCCTTTTTGTCACCCTTTCTATGCAACTTACCCTTTCGAATCTACGACTCAGTTAACGTTGCAGATAGTTCGATTGCCTGGCGAACAGTGGTAGGTTTACTACCGGTAACGATGTCTTGCACAGAGTCAGGTAGACCATCGATGTATCTCTCGATAGCCTTGTTGAGTGGGGTGACCATTGTTGGGCATAATAAACTCAACTCTTCGTACCTATCAGTATATGCCCGGTGCTCGCCACTAAACTGCTTTAGATCGTCAAACTCCCTTTCCAGCGCTCGCAGTTCATGACGAAGACAAAACTCACTCATCATGAGAGTTCTCAACTCAGCCCATGACTGTGCTAAAGCGACTTCAACACCTCAATCTCTCATAACCCCATTCCACCATGTCAACGCCCTCTTTTGAAAAACACTAGAAGCAAACTCGACTTTGCGATTTTCAGGACACTGAACGTGACGGAAAGTATTCTCAATGCTCTCAAACCATTGGAGGAGCCCAGTTGCCCCCTCAGTACCACTGAACTTGAGTGGTTTAGCCGAATTGAAGCTCTTGAAGTTACAAGGAGTGTTCTGATTGATGTTGGCTTGGTTAAATTGAGAAATAAGATTCGGGAACGCAGCAGCCATATGCTGTGCGATGATTTCTGCCAGTTCGGCATTGGGTAGCTGATTTTCGCGTCGAGGAGGCATGCTAAAAAGAGGAAAACATGAGAGGAAACGAGTGATATGATTAGATGAAAAGAACGAGATGAAACAAAATCAACAAAGAAAGGATGGTGGTCATTCGTCCGTATCACAAAGCAAACAAATGACACACGGTGACTAATCAAAGTAAATGGGTCCATAAACAATGCTTAGCGAAGACATGCTCGCCTATAAGTGAACACTCACCCCAGGAGTTCCCAGGTAAGAGTGACTGGTCCGATTATGTGGATTTGTACGAACACTCTAGCCTTAGACAGAAAACCCAGGGTACAGGCATTCACCCTTCCAGTTTGCACGTGTTCACACTATTTAGAACCCAAAACTTTGACGAGATTTTGAAAACTTGGAAGGCACAAGGCCAAAATAATCATTTAAAAACAAATGATAAAGTTTCAAAATCAAATTGAAAAATCAAAAAGGGTTCAAAACCATATAATAAATCATTTGAAAACAGAGGACTGTTTTTTCAAAAATCGTTTTAGAAAACTAGGTTCTTGTTTTGGTGATCACCTAAGGATAGGTGAAGTGCATGTTTTAAGATCTAAACACAAGACAACTTGTGTTGGGGTCCTAGAAAGGTTATAGTCTAGGTCAAAGCATTACTAATAACCTAATTCCCTATAACCATTGGCTCTGATACCAACTCTTCTGTCACTCCCCGACCACGTAAAACATCAAATCGTGGCGGAAACGTCGGGGAGTGTTGTAACAGAATTATTGTTCCACAACCAAGGTAATTAAAATAATATTTTATTCATCACCCAAGGGTGGAATACATCGTTCAAAACAAGAACCAACATGTTACATTGTCTTAAAACTACTGAAATAAAGAGTACATAACGTAATTAAACTAAGTCTAGCTCTGTTTTAGGTCACTAAGGCCCAAGTCCACCCTAGCGTATCTCGATCGTCCTATGCATTAGCTCCTGAAACACATGTGAAAATAGGTACGTCAGCATAAAAATGCCTGTGAGATACATAGGTTTTATGAAAATAGGATTCATGACTTAGGTTTAAGAAAATGTTTAATGAAAACTTGTCATGAATCTAGTTTAAGTGTTTGCTTATAAAATGTTTGAAAAGCGATAACAAATCAGTTAATATGTATGTATAAAAGAATGATGTATGGTTAAAAGAATAACCAAGTAAAAATAAGTTGTATGAAATAAATTGTTTTGTAAAAGAAAGTCTTGTGAAAAATATGTTATTTGCAAAAATGTATAAGTCCAAAATTGAATGATTTAAATAACGGTATGTCATGTAATATAATATAAGCACTTATATATAGGAAGTACCAGCGGCGTATCCACCATGCTTGTAGCATACTACACACATATCGTTACTTAAGTCACTTAAACAAACCACCAAAGCATATAGTTCATGTTCAAACCAATCATCAAATGTTCTTGTCTAAACCATTGTCAATGTTTAAAACCCAAAATGTACTCATGTAGTTAAGTGTAAACAAAAGTTATGTATGGTAAGTAACAAAATGAGAATACTTAACCATAAGTAAAAAGGAACAAAACAAAGTATTTTGAATAAATCAAAAAGTTATGTTTTGCCAAATAAAAGCTTGTTTTATTGATACAAACATTTAGGTGGTAAGTTAACGCATTACATTCAAGCCTTGAGACAGCAGGATAACCTTATAGTAAAGGTTATCAAAGTAAAATGTTTTTGGATTCAGTCATTCCTTTCATCCAAACCAACCCAGGATGTCAGGAACGGGATTTGTCAAGTCCTATGGTACCATTACTTACTACCGAGCGGCGTAGCTAATGTTAATGAATGTAGTAAAGAACCGTTTATGCAAACCAAATGTCATACCAAATGTAAACAAGTTATGTGAAAACAATGTACTAAGTATGCTAAGTAAACATACAAAGCAGAAAAGTCATGTAAAACAATGTGCTAATATGCCATGTAAGCATATGTAGCAAAACAATGTAATGTAAATCAATGTGCTAGCATGCTAAGTTAACATACATAGCAAAACATAATGAAATCATGTACTAATAGTGTACTCAAGAACATAGCAAGCATATGATGTGAAAACAAGAAAGCACGAAAGTAACAAGTAGGCACATGTGTTTCACCCCAAAATGTTTGAAAAACAGTAAAAGAGGGGTCTATGTACTCACTTGAGATTGCTTAGAAGTCGTAGGATAACCACCAAGCAATGCTAGAAGATCACGGAATCAAACGGCACCTATATAGGTATCTACATTAATATACGGACCTATCGGAGGATCGGGTAGTACGAGGGTTCGTAAACCAAATAAGTAGGGGAACTTATGTAACATGGTTTAACAAAGCCTACGTACTAAAACGAAACCTATCCTAAGTGTTTTTGACCCGTTACGACCCGTTTAGGTAGCTTATGCTACTTTAACGCGTCGTTCGCGTAAAACGCGTTCGGAATGCCTAACTAGCCCTATGACAAGCCAAATATGCCTTAACATGTTTAATATAGTTGCTAAATCAGTTTAGATGTCAAAAATTATGTTACATAGGCTTAAAATGAATTTTGGCGCAAAAAGGGTATTTTGGTAATTTACCTAAGGCATAAGAACTACTTATCATACAACTACTTAAACGTCGTGACCATAAAGTATAACCTCGGAAGGTTATTCCCTATACAACTATGGTCACCTAAAATGTTTGGTCGGATCCTAATGATCGACCAAATGGGTCGGGTTCGTAAGCATAAGCGATTGATTAGATCGCTTACCTTTACAACCCTAAACAAGCACAAATCTAAAAGCGACGAGCTAAACATGCTAGAACATGTTTAGTAAAGTTAGAAAACAGGTTTGGTATTAAAACAAACGGTTTTAATACCCTAGAGTAGTTTGGTTACAAAATACGTGAGAAAACGCATTTTGGCCGAAACTACGACTCGTCACTGAGCCTAGATAACGTGGTAATCAGTAGGTGTAGTCGCTAGGGACTATAACCATCGTGATTACGCTCACGTTATGAAGTTCAAACGAACTTCGCGTTGACCAAAAACTGGTCAATGCAGAAAGTCAAACACAGTTTGACTTTAACGCTAAAACGAACGAAAAACGCGAAAGAATACTTACAAATGGTCCCCGCAAGCTTTGACCCGATTCACTATCAGGTAGGAAGAAATTACTTCCACTTAGAGAGCAAGAATCAGATCAAATGTGAGGAAACCAAGTGAAAGCAAGTGGGTATTTATAGGGAATCCACAACCGTTAGGATCGTTCCTCGAAAATCGAGCTTGAATCTCAACCTTACACTTGGGCCCAAGGTATTAGAATACAATGGGAACATGAAAACCATCAAATGGTATTGAAAACAAGGGATTAAAACCATCAAAACAGCTGGAACAGGCCAGATTCAATGTTTCTGCAATTCTGCTGATCTGGGGACTGCTTACGGACCGTAAGCACATGTCCATATGGTCTGTAAGGGACCTGCAGACCAGCAACTTTCAAAAATGACAATTTAGCCCGTGAACTTGCAAAACTTGCATTTCGGCTCATTTTTGACACGTTTAAGCCCCGTTAACCCCATTTCAAAGCTCTAAAATGAAGTTAAAGTATAGGGAACTTAAAATGTGCTCAAAAATATTTCGGATGTCGGCTCGTTTGGTCGTACGGTTGCGTTGTTCGGTTAATTACGACGGAAGTCGTAACGGACGCAAAAACGATCCAAATTAAGCGACGAATGGAATTTTGACAAGACAAACACTAAAACATAATATTTTAATGCTTACATAAATTTTTGGATGTCCGGATGTATTCAGAACGTAAGTTATGCGCGAAAATGCAAACTTATGCACTTTTGACGCTTTTAGTCCCTGAATGAGCATAAAGTTTATTTTAGCACACCGAACCCCTCAAAGCCTATTTCTAAGCTATGTAAAGGATATTTAGGGTGTGTTTAACTTATGATCATTTTCCGGAATGTTTGTTACTGTTCAAATCGGCATACTTTTGCAGTTTGTCAATTTTAGTCCCTGTAAGCGAATAGACTAGATTTTGCCATACCAAAGCCTTCAAAACTTATTTCTAAGTTATGTAAAGGTTATTTAAGGTATGTTAAGAATAAATTGATGTTCCGGAGTATTTGTCCTATTTAACTGATTACGTTTACACACCAGTTTGTGTATAATTCTCCAGAAAGCGATATAGAGTTTGAAATCGAATAAAAGTCAAAACATGAAAAACATCAAACACAAACAAACAAACATAGGGATCAAATAACTTTATTTCATTGATAACTGAACTGTTTAAATGATTACAAGCACAGATGTCACAATAAGAATCATAACAAGGTTTAGGTCCTTAGATGATAACCTACTACTTTGACAAATGAATATGATTTCAACATCAAAGATTCGAGTGTACATAAATAGTATTTAGGTTGTATAATATATATGTATTATTAAGTCCAAATGTTCAAGTATTCAAGTAAGAGGTAGAAGATCACGTCTTCATTTAGGTACCTCAAGATGAGTCATAGGAGTCATGGATGGGGTAGGAAGACAAGGCTTCCATTTAGGTACCCCTTTGATGTTCACCACTACACTTGATGTAAAGACAACCAAGGAGGGTCATGAACTAAGGTCATTACATGTATGTAAAGTAAACTAACTAATAGAAATCATCAAATCATGTGAGGATTGTATGTTTGGACAACCCAAGTTGTTCCATAATCACTCATGTATCAAAGACTATGTTTGACATGATTTGTGGGTTGAAACCCTAGACAAAACACCAAGTTTATGAGGTTTAATCCTCTGATTTCAAATGTCTCAACCTTGTTTTTAAGCTTAACCAACCATGGGATAAGTTGTAAGCATTAGGACATAGGCATGAGATGTGTTAGACACAAGTTGCATAGGTTTAAACAAGCTTTTGATGAACATAAAAACAAACAGAAAGTTTATGGACTATTTCGGGGCATTTCCAGGTCTAATTTCTCCAAGGAGAAGTCTATGAATCGAACCCCATGATTATCCAAGCAACTAGGAAAAAGAATCAAGTGATTTCGTTAAGAAATGAGCAAGTTATGCTCACTTTTGTAAAGGTGTATGAATCTGACCGAATTTCTGATTTGCAAGAGTTTTGAGAGTGATTTGGGAGTGATTAGAGAGTTGCAAAAGTGGTAGGGAGGCTGAGATTAAGTTGTATTTATAGGGGGAAGGATTAGGGTTAAGTTGAGTTGGCATTTATTACAAGTAGTTGATGGGAATTTGTATAAAAAAAACAAAACACACCCACAAGGGCGGCCGCAAGGCTGTTACCAGCCAACAATATCTTCAATTTAATGTGTGACAATTACTTGATGCATATTAGTGGATCATGACATACTATATTATGTCAACATACACTAACTATTAAAATATCAAATGTGTAGACAGTTTATACATTGAAAGAAAACAACTAAAGCAGCCTTAAGGCTGGTCCGATCACAGGGACTGTTGACATTTTTTTTTCTTTTTTTTTATTAAATAAAGTAAGTTGTTGTAGGTTAGTTGTGACACTAGGAGATATTAATTAATTAAAACAACAAACCATTGATATATGTGTGAATTTAGAGTGTGCCAATTAATTAAAAACAGCCAACCCATTAAGCCACAAGAGTCCGGTCGCAAGCTGCTGCCTTCATCTTTTTATTATTATTTTGGTCTAATAATATAAATTGGTTGTTGGTTGAATATTTTATGTAATTAAGGTGCCACATAAAGCTTGGTGTACAATTGACATGTAACAAGTCCCTAAATGCATTTTATACATGTTATAAGAAAGAAATAATAAGAAACATGTACAGAATAAGTACGCTGCCAGGGCGTTACAATGTTAGGCGTTCCAGACGCGTTCTACGCGAACGACGCGTAAGGTAGCATAAGCTACCTAAACGGGTCGTAATGGGTCGCAAGCACTTAGGATAGGTTTCATTTTAGTATGTAGGCTTTGTTAAACCATATCTCACGAGTCTCCATACTCTTTTGGTTTACGAACCCGCATACTATCCGATCCTTCCGATTTTGGTCCGGTATATTAATATAGCTACCTGTTAGGTGCCATTTGATATCCCGTGATCTTTAGCATTATCTGGTTATTATACAAGGAATTCAATGCAATCTCAGGTGAGTACATAGACCCCTCTTTTACTGTTTTCCAAACATTTTGGGGTGAAACACATGTGCCTACTTGTTACTTTCATGCTTTCCATGTTTTCATATCATATACCTGCTATGTTCGTTAGTACATTATTGTACATGATTTCATTACATTTTATGCTATGTATGCCCATTGTGTGCGTACTTAGTACATTGCTTTACAATACATTTCATGCTATGTATGCCCATTGTGTGCGTACTTAGTACATTGCTTTGCAATACATTTCATGCTATGTATGCCCATTGTGTGCGTACTCAGTACATTGCTTTACATTTACATTTCATGCTATGTATGCCCCTTGTGTGCGTACTTAGTACATTGTTTTACATTACATTTCATGCTATGTATGCCCATTGTGTGCGTACTTAGTACATTGTTGTACATTACATATCATGCTATGTATGCCCATTATGTGCGTACTTAGTACAATTATTTACATCACATGCCTTCATCTTGGTACAGCATTTGGTTTGTTTAACATGGAACAATACATTCATTAACATTAGCTACGCCGTTCGTTAGTAGGTAGTGGTACCATAGGAATTGACAACTCCCGTTCCTGAAATCCTGGGTTTGATAGGATTGGAAGGAATGACCGAATTCGATATACATAACTTAGATAAACCTTTAATTTGTTTAAGGGTTTATCGCCACAGTCTCAAGGCTTGGATGTATGCATATTTCACAATACCGCATAAATGTTTATATCAGTAGAGCATGCATTGTTCCACAAAACATAACGTTGATTTAAACCATGTTTTACTTCAACACCTTGTTTTGTGCATTTTACATATGGTTTAGTTGATACATCTCACTTACCATACAAGATATATTTTGAGTACACATTACATTATCTACATTGAACATAAACATTTTGACATTGATATACATACTTGGTGGTTTACATTGAACATAGACATTTCGACATGGTTTACACAGTAACACTTGACAATTGATTTATACATGAACAATTTACATGGTGGTTGGTTTTGGGTAAATGGTTGGAGTAACGTGGCGTATGTAATATGATACAAACATGGTGGATACGACGCTGGTACTTCCTATATATAAATGCTTGTATAATATTACATATCGTAGCGTTACCCAAGTCATTTCAGTTTAGACACATTACATTTTACACAAATAACATACTTTTCACAAGACATTATTGTTACAAACAACTTATCTTATTCAACTCATTTCACTTGGTTACTTGTTTAACCTTACACTTATCTATACATATCATCTGATATTATCGTTTTTCAAATGGTTTACAAAGCAAGACAAATTACAAGGTTCATGACTGACTGTTATTAAACATTTCTTTAAACTCAAGTCATGAATCCCATTTTCACAAAACCTATGTATCTCACAGGCATTTTTATGCTGACGTACCTACTTTCACATGTGTTTTCAGGAGCTGTTCCATAGGATGATGATCTTGACACTAGGGCGGACATGTGCCTTAGAGACTAAAACTGAAGATAGACTTAGTTAATTATGTTATAAACTCTTTGTTTTCATGTTTAAGACAATGTACTACTCTTGTTTAATAAATAAAATGTAACTTTGATTTCCATGGTTATGAAACAATTAATTCTGTCCACAACACTCCCCGGCGTTTCCGCCGCGGTTGCACGTTACACGCGGCCGGGGTGTGACAAGAACGAAATTTATCAAAAGCAAATACCACGGCTAGTAATTCTTTTTCAGTAGTTGTGTAATTCTCTTGTGCATCATTAAGTGTTTTACTACCATAATAAATTGGGTGGAAATGCTTTTCTTTTCTCTGTCCCGAGACTGCTCCAACAGCAAAGTCACTTGCATCACACATGATCTCGAAAGGTAGTTTCCAATCGGGTGCTATCATGATAGGTGCATTGACTAGCATTTCCTTGAGGGTTAGAAATGTTTGATTGCAATCCTTGTCAAAGATGAAAGGCGCATCTTTTTTAAGTAATTTTGTTAGAGGTCTTGAAATTTTAGAAAAGTCCTTGATAAACCTTCTATAAAATCCGGCATGCCCTAGGAAACTTCTGATTGCTCTAACGGAGGAGGGTGGAGGTAATCGAGAAATAGTGTCTACTTTTGCTCGATCAACTTCCATTCCTTCGCTCGAGATTTTGTGACCAAGTACTATTCCCTCCGTTACCATGAAATGGCATTTTTCCCAATTAAGGGCGAGGTTAGTTTCCTCACATCGGGATAGCATTCATTCGAGGTTATCGAGGCATTGGTCATATGAATCTCCAAAGATAAAAAAGTCGTCCATGAAGACTTCCATAGTTTTTTCTATCATATCATGGAAAATGGCCACCATGCAACGTTGGAATGTTGCAGGTGCATTACATAGACCAAATGGCATGCGTCGATAAGCAAAAGTTCCGTAGGGGCATGTGAAAGTCGTCTTTTCTTGGTCTTCAGGTGCTATTGGAATTTGAAAGTAACCTGAAAAACCATCCAAGAAACAGTAAAATTTATGACCGGATAGTCGTTCTAACATTTGATCAATAAAGGGCAAAGGAAAGTGGTCTTTCCTTGTTGCTTCATTTAATCGTCTATAGTCTATACAAACTCTCCATCCCGTGACGGTTCTTGTTGGTATTAATTCATTCTTTGCATTAGTTATTACCGTCATACCTCCTTTCTTTGGGACTACTTGGACGGGACTTACCCATGGACTATCGGAGATAGGATAAATTAGTCCGGCGTCAAGTAGTTTGATGACCTCATTTTTAACCACTTCTTGCAAATTGGGATTTACTCTACGTTGTGGTTGTATTACCGTTTTGTAGTCATCATTCATTAAAATTTTGTGCATGCACATGGAAGGACTTATTCCTTTAATATCTACAAGCTTCCAAGCGATCGCATTTTTGTGTTTTTTAAGAAGATTAATTAATTTTTCCTTTCTACACTACTTAATTTAGACGAAATAATTACAGGTAATTTACCATCTTTGTCTAGAAAAGCATATTCCAAACCTTTCGGAAGTTCCTTGAGCTCAATGGGTGGGTCTTTAGGAGACTCCTTATTTCGTGGCTCATTTAGATCAAGAACTTTAAAGGTTTGTTCTATGGCGACCTCTTCTTCAACAAAGTGGTCATCTTCTTCACTTGTATCAGGTGGCTCATCTTCATCTTCAATTAGGGGGTCATTATTGCCAAAAGAATATTTTATTGAACGCTCAAGATCTATGCTCCTTTTGAATGCCCTAACTGAAGAGGTAGATTATTAAACTTCCGGTTTTTCAAAGCTTCATGAGTTTTTACAAAAGGTCGTCCCAACACTAGAGGAGCGTCATCGAGGATGACAAAGTCGGTTGGGATTACCATTTGATTTGTTTGAACCAAGACATCCTCCACTACACCAATTGATTTTATTACTTTCCGATTAGATAGAAAAATGGGCATTTGAAGTGGAGCAAAATCACTAATACTTAATTTTTCGAAAATGTAATTAGGCATTATGTTAACACAAAGATCTTTATCAATGGTGACATTACTAATAAATGAATTTTGAAAAAAAACATGGAACCGGTGTAATGTTAATTTCAAAAGGATCTTCTTTTATTAGCGAAGTTTGATCATTAGTTAACTTAACACTTACCATTTCTTCAATTTTAGTGTTAGTGTTTAACTCTTTTAAAAACTTAGCATGAGTTAGCACTAAACAATGATTTTCGAAAGAAGGTGACAAGAGATTAATTTCTTCAAAATTAGACTCTTCTTGAATTTTAGCGTTATCGGCCTCACCTTTTTCGTTGTCTAACTCATGAGTCGGTTTTTCACTTATTTGTTCTTCCATTTTTAACTCTTCAACTATCGTTTCTTTATTTAATTCTTCTCTTGTGCGGGACTCCTCTTCCCTTGCGCGAGATTCTTTTATGCAACGTTCGGTAGTTTTAAGTTTTTCTATTATCCTATCGGCTATTTCGGTGATAGAGTAGGGATCGGGATCCTCAAAGCTTGAATCCGGTTGTTCGATCCTTGGTTCCTCATAGTACCCATATGAAGTAGATGGTTCACACAATTGTTCTTCATTGTAAGCATATGATGGATAAGGGTCGTAATTTTGTTCTTCATAGTACTCATATGAGGTGGGTTGTTCACACCATGGTTCCTCATAATAAGTATATGAAGGTGGTGGTTCATATCTTGACTCTTCAAAGTACGAGTATCAAGGCTCATACCTTGGTTCATCAAAGTATGAGTATGAGGGGATAGGTTCATACCTTTGGTCTTCATAGGGTGTGTATGAAGTTGATGGCTCGTACATGGGCTCCTCATAATAGTTGTATGAAGTGGATGGTTGAAATAAGTTACAACATTGTACCAAGTGCGGGTTTCCACAATTAGTGTAATAGTTTCTCATATAATCATCCTCCTCATAGGTGTAGTTGTAACCTCCTGAGTATTGATCCATAAGAATCACTCAGCAGACCACAACTGAGTCTCGGGACCAGAAAACAGAAACAAAGACGGAAACAGAGGTTGGGTATCTAACTAAAAATATGCAGCACGGCCCCGTGTTCAAGGTCTGTATCTGGGTGTTTTAATTAAAGTTAATGGTCTCGTTGAGCACGGGGGCGTGTTCAGTAAGCACGGCCCCGTGTTCAGACTCTGTATCTGGGTATCTAACTAAAAATATGCAGCACGGCCCCGTGTTCAGTGAACACGGCCTCGTGTTTAGGATACTGTAAATGCAAACTAAACTAAAATGCAGAAAAATGTGCGCGTTTTAAAAAGGTTTTGAAAAACTGTTTAGGCCGTCGATTTTAAGCTTTCTTAAAATCCTTGTGTCCCCGGCAACGGCGCCAAAAACTTGATGCGTGCTAGTGTGTATATGTTTTAGGTATATATTTTAAGCCCTTTTTACACTTTTTAGCCAAGTTTTAAATTTATAAAACACGATATTTACTAACACTACACACACATATGGGAAAGTGCACCCATCGTGGACGTAGTATAGTGTTGGTAAGATACCGAGGTCGTCCACGGACACAAGAGCTTTTAGTACCGGTTTATCCTCAACGTCTTATCAAATCAAAATTTTAGAAAAGATTTTAAAACTAAGAAAATAAAACTAACTAAATGCTGAAAAATAAAAATAAAAACAGATAGACAAGATGAATCACTTGGATCCGACTCGTGTATAGTGTAACCTTTAATTATTTTCGCACTTTTGCACTTGTTTAAGAGATTATCTTAGTTATTGTAGTAGGCCCCTCTTTTGAAGGTGACGTTACCCTTAACCCAGTAGTTTGAGTCAGCAAGGATACAATCCTAAAGGGTCGGATTATTGAAAGATAATTAATTAAGTTATTAATGCAAATTATGGTAGGCCCCTCTTTTGAAGGTGACGTTACCCTCGACTAAGTAGTCTGAGTCAGCAGGGATACAGTCCTAAATAGCCGGGTTATAGTATTAATAGTAGTTTAACTTATGAGGGGGTCAAAGAGTTTGGATCCCCGCCATCCAATACCTTTGGGTATTGAAGGAGATCCTACTAAATTTGACCCAGGTCCTTTGCAGGACCTCTAAACGCTGAACAAGGGCAAGACTCTTACCAAACCGTTCCCTTATCCCCCGACCAGGTAGCCAACATACCTCCATATAGACCGTGGAGATATGAATGGTGAAAATCTTTTATTTTATATAGACAGTAAAATAATGTCAAGACACCACGGACAAACGATAAGGAAGAATCACCTTCAACATAAGAAACTAGTTATTAAAGTCATTAATACAAAACCAAATAAAAAGTGCAAAAGATTAAAAATAAAAAGTATTACACTAGACACTTGTCTTCACCAAGTGATGTAAGAGACTTAGGCAAACAAGGCCTTTCATTGTCAAGAACTCTTACGATCAATCTTGGATCCCGAGACGACTCACACACTCTATGATGGACAATGGATGATGGTGGTGGATGATGGTGTTGTGATGGTGGTGGGTGGTGGGTGAAGTGTGAGAGAGGTGGTGTGCCAAAGGATGAGTTGAAATGGCTCCAAGCACTCCTATTTATAGGCTGAACAGAAGCCTGGGCACGGCCCCGTGTCCGTCTGACACTCTCTCTTTTCATTAATTGTAATTCACAATTACAATAAATGCGCCTGCATACCCTGACCACGCCCCCGTGTCCGCTAGGCACGGCCCCGTGGTGGGCAATAGAAGCTTCTATTAGTTTGTCCTTTCTGCTGCTTCTTGGGCACGGCCCCGTGCTCGCTGAGCACGGGGCGTGTTCAGTCTTCTGTCTTCTTTGTTTTGCTTGGGAGGATGCTGTCGAGGGGTCGGGCAATCCACTTTTGTCCCTTTTCTTGAATTTATGTTAGGTTTTGCTGTCTTTTTGCTTCTTTTGTTAATTTGAGCTCATTTAATCCTGAAAATACAAAAGGAAGACAAAAGCACACTTTTTCCAACACTAGTACTAAAAAAGGGTTATTTTATTCCACAATTGATATAATTTATATGTTGTATTTTGCGCGTATCACCGCTTTCGGGTTCCCAAGTGAACTCTGCGCCTCGTTTACATTCCTATCGAACCTTCACAATGGGAATGCGCGAGTGTCTGAGCTGCTTGGTTTGGCGATCCATGATTTCGACAGGCTTCTCCACGAAGTGTAGTGTTCCGTTTACTTGGAGATATTTAAGAGGAATTTGGATATCATGCTCAGCAAGACACTTTCAGAGGTTAGACACGTGGAAAGTCGGATGAACGTTGTTAAGTTCCTCCGGTAGTTCGAGTCGGTAGGCCACTTTTCCGGTCCTTTCCAGAATCTTAAAGGGTCCAACAAATCGAGGCGCGAGCTTTCCTTTCTTTTCGAATCTGACCACGCCCTTCCAAGGTGATACCTTTAGGAGTACATGGTCGCCAACGTCAAATTCAAGGGGCTTGCGTCGTCTATCGGCGTAACTTTTCTGACGACTCCAAGCTTTCAACAAGTTGTCTCTTATTTGGAGGATTTTGTCAGTTGCTTCTTGCAGTAGCTCAGGACCGGTTAATTGCGAGTGGCCGATCTCGTGCCACACAATAGGCGACCGACATCTTCTTCCGTATAAGGCCTCAAACAGTGCCATTTGGATGCTGGAATGATAGCTCTTATTATACGAGAATTCGACTAGAGGTAAGTATGCCTCCCAATTACCACCAAAGTCTATGACACAAGAGCGAAGCATGTCTTCCAAAGTACGGGTTGTTCTTCCAGTTTGACCATCAGTTTGTGGATGGAATGCGGTACTCAGATTAAGCTCAGTACCAAGTGCAGCTTGAAACGTTTCCCACAGACGTGAGGTAAACCGACCATCGCGGTTAGAGATGATGTCACGAGGCGTACCGTGTCGACAGATAACTTCGTTCGTGTAGATTCAGGCTAATCTTTCTACCTTGTAGTCTTCTCGTATTGGCAGGAAGTGAGCTGATTTGGTCAAACGATCGATGATAACCCAGATGCTATCGTGACCTGCGGTTGTACGTGGGAGTTTGGTTATGAAGTCCATGGCTATGCTTTCCCATTTCCACATCGGGATCACGGGTTGTTCAAGTAAGCCAGAGGGTCTTTGGTGCTCGGCCTTGACTTTCGAGCAGGTCAGGAACCTTCCAACGTAGAGAGCGATATCTCTCTTCATGCACGGCCACCAGTACTTGTAGCGAAGGTCCTAGTACATTTTATTGGCACCGGGATGAATAGAATACCGGGATTTGTGGGCTTCGTCAATCAGAACCTATCGCAAATCGTTCTGCTTGGGAATCCAAATTCGGTCCAGATAATGGAATATCCCATTCAACTTATTCACTAACTGAGCTCCATCGTGATGAATTCTTTCCTTCTTCAGAGTACGCTCAGTAAAACATGCGTGCTGGGCTTCGCGAATGACGGACTCGAGATGATGCTGGGCGGGAACATTGCGGGTACTATGCAAATATCTTCGTCTGCTGAGAGCGTCGGCAACGACATTTGCTTTGCCAGGATGATAAAGAATCTCACAGTCGTAATCATTGAGAAGTTCGACCCATCGGCGTTGACGCATATTAAGTTCTTTCTGGCTGAAGATGTGTTGTAGGCTCCTATGGTCGGTGAAGACTGTAGACTTTGTACCGTAAAGGTAGTGTCACCAAATCTTCAATGCAAAAACAACTGCGCCTAGCTCGAGGTCATGGGTTGTATAGTTCTTCTCGTGGATCTTGAGCTGACGAGACGCGTAAGCAATAACCTTGTCTCGTTGCATGAGAACACAACCAAGACCAAGGTTCGAGGCATCGCAATAGACAATGAAGTCATCGTTTCCGTCAGGTAAAGCAAGGACAGGAGCATTGCAAAGCATGTTCTTGAGGGTTTGGAAAGCAAACTCTTGTTCAGTTCCCCAAACAAAGGATATGTCTTTATGCATGAGAGAGGTAAGCGGCACAACGATTTTAGAGAATCCTTCGATAAATCGACGATAATAGCCCCCTAGTCCAAGAAAAGAACGGACTTCAGACGGGTTCTTAGGCGCAACCCAACTCTTAAAAGCTTCAATCTTCACGGGATCGACATGAATTCCTTGACTATTGACAATGTAACCGAGGAGTTGAACCTCCTCCAGCCAGAATTCACACTTGGAGAACTTGGCGTAGAGTCGATTTCCTTGGAGTAGTTCGAGAACCAAACGTAGATATTGCGCGTGTTTGGCTTTCGACTTTGAATAGATCAGGATATCATCGATGAACACAATGACGAAGCGGTCGAGAAATGGTTTACACACGCGATTCATCAGATCCATGAAAACCGCGGGTGCATTGGTTAAACCGAAAGGCATAACAACGAACTCGTAATGGCCGTAACGGGTGCGAAAATCGGTTTTGGGTATATCCTCCTCTTGAATGCGAAGTTGGTGATAGCCTGAGCGTAAGTCAATCTTCGAGAAACATGAGGCACCTTGTAGCTGATCAAATAAGTCATCGATTCGAGGCAGGGGATAGCGGTTCTTGATGGTAAGCATATTCAATTCCCTGTATTCGATGCACATCCTGAACGAACCATCCTTCTTTTTGACGAAAAGGACTGGTGCGCCCCAAGGTGAGGTGCTCGGGCAAATGAAGCCTTTATCAAGTAATTCCTGGAGCTGACTTGAGAGTTCACGCATTTCGGATGGAGCGAGATGATAAGGCGCTTTAGCAACAGGGTTGGCTCCAGGAATAAGGTCGATACGAAAGTCGATATCACGACTTGGCGGAAGACCAGGAAGATCATCAGGAAATACATTAGGAAATTCACGAACCACAAGGACGTCTTTCACTTTTGTCTTTCCTTTGTTTTCCTTCTCCGCTACTACAATGTTAGTTAAGAAAGCTCTGTATTCCTTGCGGGGATACTTGTTAGCTTGGACACACGACATAAGCTTGAGACTCTTCGAGGCAGTTTCACCATAAACACATAACAAATCACCATTCGCGAGCGAAAATTGGATCATCTTATCGAAGCACACAACTTCAACATGGTTTTCACGAAGAAAGTCCATGCCTACTATGATGTCAAAACTTCCGAGCTGCATTGGAATAAGATCGATTTGGAAGATGTGATTGTTGAGCTCAAGAGTACAATCATGAAGAATGGAATTCACAGCGACGGTTCTTCTGGTGGTGACTTCAACATTGAACGTTAAGGGGAGATGGGAGCGCTTACGATTAAGGAGTTTTTCGAACTCAAACGATACGAAACAATTATCGGCTCCAGTATCAAACAAACACGAAACATAAATACCATTTACGAGAAACGTACCATTGACAACATTGTTGTCAGCCTGGGCCTGGTGCACATTGATGTTGAAAGTTCTGGCGCGAGCGGCTTGTTGATGTTGCTGCTGAGGCTGTTGCTGCTGCTGTTGCTGAGGCTGCTGCTGCTGGGGCTCTTGTTTCATGACCCTGTTCAGGAACACATTCGCAAAGTGGTTGGAATCACCACACGCGAAGCAGACTCTGGCGTTGATCGCGGGTGCCTGAGCCGCTTGTCGGCCTTGAGGAGCAGTGAGAAGAGCTTGTTGAGCAGGAGCAGGAACTGCGGTGTTGCGGGGGCCGGTTCGACAATTGGCGGTGAAATGGCCATACATATTGCAGTGAACGCAATATCTGCAGGCAATACCCACCGGGTGATGGTAAGTGCATGTCGGGCAGGAAGGGTGGGGACCGGTATACGCATGCTACGCAGGCGGCGCATAGGTGACTGGTGCTGGAGCTGATCGGTGTTGTTGTTGCTGAGCTGGTACCGCTTGGAGAGGAGCAGCGGTAGTGACAGCACAGTTCTTGTTGCTGGAGTTGTTATTGTTGTTCTTCCTCTTGCGACGAGAGGACTTTGACGATTGCGGAGCGGCGGCGGTGGAGTCAGCGGTTGGTGCGGCAGTAGCTTGGTGCAAGTTCTTCGAAGCTTTATCCCAAAAACCAGCTTTTACCCGCTTGTCGTTGATTTCAGTGGCAAGCAAGTAAGTTTCTTCAATTGTGGCTGGCTTGGAATGTCACACCCCAACCGATGGCGGAATCATCGAGGTATGGCACTGAGTGAAACAGATTGTCCAGAAGTTTCCACAACAACTATCATTACCATTCAGTTTAAATAATACGTCCCATACCGTATCCCAAATAGTAAAACAAATTATTACAGAATACAACTAGTCAAATACTCTGTTCCGATAACTCAGATTCAAATATAAAATAAATATTGTTTGTTTGCTTCTAAAGACCCCTAGCTGGACCACTACAGACAACTATTTGTTGGGGGGCTCTAGAGCTTTATTCTAGCCTTGCTTCCCTAGCAAGTAAACACCTTAAACACCTGTCACATACGTTAAAATAAAGTCAATACATATAATGTAAAGGTGAGCATACAAGTTTGATAATAGCACATAGAGTTCGAAATAGTTTACGCATAACCAGCACGTACACGGAGGAAAACGAAGCATGTTAATTATCGACATGGATCCATCGATACCAATGACTGCGGGTTGACTGCCTGAGGCAGTTCGCAATACATGATTACCACCGTAATCCATGCAAGTAATGGTCCTTAACAACCCCCGTGTGTACGGGTGCTGAGTCCAAACTATAGTACTACGTCGTTAAGGCAGGTAGACAACATTCCACGTGTAAACATAACAACAAGCATTCATTTAGTCACGTAATACATGCAGAACGGTTAGCGTTTAAGTAATTGAGTAGTGTATTCGATTGTGATTTTAGATAAGTAATGTATGTAACACCCAAAAGTGCTAAAGCAAAAAAGGGTTCGAGTACACTCACAACGGTTTATGGATTGAAGGGAGCGCTTGAGAGTAGGGTTAGCCTGAATAGTTCGATAGCATAATGATGAGTAACACGTAAAATGGAAACAAGTGTTGATGGGTCGAACAGACTGGTCGATCGGTCGGTAAGTTCGATCGAACGGGTTGTTCATTCGGTTTGAAAGTCCGTTCGGACAGCCTGTTCGGTCGGCCGGTTGGCTCGATCGGGTGGACTGTTCGAGTGGATTGTTTCTTCCTTTGAGTATGATGCGTTTGTGTATGATGGCTTGTCCTTTTGAAGTTTTCGTTGTAGTATTTGAGAACACTGAAGTGTCCTTACCTTTCAGGTCGATCGATCGAACGGCCTGTTCGATCGGCCGGCTTAACCGATCGGTTAGGTACTTCAGAAATGGGTCCTCGGTAGGATATCACCTGATCGGACGGCATGTTCGATCGAGTGGCACTCCAATACATTGAACGAGTTGAAAATCGATTAAGTGTTGAAGCATAGTATCTCATGATCCGAAGAGTAATGTTATCAGACAGTCATTCGATCGAACATCACTTCGTTCAATACTATGCTTCATGAGTTTGTCAAAGTGTGGGACCATGTGCTAGCCGATCGGCTGGCCTGGTCGATCGGCTGTCATGTCCGATCGGTTGGGCTGTTCGTTCGAACAGCCTGCTCAATTGGTCAGCATCCTGACCTGGTCGGCCTGTTCGTCTAACACCTGGCTGCTTTGATTGTTTGATGTTATATCGAGGTATTTTAACAACGAGTTGAACCATGGAACCTTCGTTCTTACTTGTTTCCCCTACTCGGACAGGAATCACCCAAGTTCGGCCGGTGGACGGTTCGGAACGGTAGTTTAACGTTTAACCCGAAATCGGTGAACCTCGTAGATAGAATCCGAATCTTGAACCACGCAACCATTAAAATGGTTAGTGAGTTGGCTCAAGCTTCGTTTCTACCGGTTTGAAGGCATTGAGTGTAAAAGAGTTGAAAGATAGTTGGAAAATCCTTCTTTCAATCCTTCACACCATGTAAATGTTCAGATCTGTGATAGAACTTAGTTTGTTTATGCGGAAATCGGCTAGATCCAAGTGATTCTTGATGGATTGAGGCCAAAACATGAAATTCTTGAAGAACACCATGATGACATCATCCTAGAATACCTAGATCTTGATGATTTCACGGTTATAAATCAAGATTTGAAAGATAGAAAGGTGAAGAAGTGTGCATGGATCAAGAAAGTACAAGATTTAGGATGAAATCTTACCGGGATTGAGAGAAATCTGAGAAATAGTGAAGAACACGAGCTGGTCGGTCAGAGAGTTTCCAAAAGTGGAAAGAATGACAATGACAGGGCTATTTATAGGCTTCCCAAAGAGGTAAGGGCTAGCCGATCGGCCAGGCATCCCGATCGGACAGCCTGCTCCATCGGACAGTCCGTCCGATCGGCTGGGCTGTTCGATCGGCTGAAGCCTGATCGGTCAACAGCCTGTTTTGGTTGTTTGGCGTAACGATTTCTGATATCTCGATTTCGATTTGAAGATGATACGATTACGATAGAGTTCCCTATTCAAATTACTTTTAGTCCCAACTACTATATCTTGATACAAGCATCTATATTCCACACTATCTTTTCGCCACCATTCATCATAATTCGATTTCGATTGAGTTTGATTGAGTTTCGAGTTTCGATTCGTTTGATCACCACACATAACATAAAGTAAACACGCACAAGTAACACATAAGGCACACACACACGTATAATAATACCAAAGTCGCATAATTCGAGTTTCGAGTTCGATTAATGATTCGATTAGCTTGATTATCTTTATCGCATTGTTACTTCCTACTATTCACAGTCGTAAAGCGTTTCGCGTGGATTAAACATTCGATTACTTCGATTCTTTTGGTTTACAACACTTACTCCACATAATACAATTGAAATAAACATAAAATAGACTAATAACAATCAAAGAAGTCAAACTTGACTTTGACTTTGACTTTGACATTCAAAAAAAGGGGGTGTCACATGGAAGCATGCACAAAATCTGCAACACAGTCTGGCAGGTCTCGAATGTACTTCTTGATTGTCATGTCGGGAGTCTTGACTTGATCACGACAGATAATACTGTGCTGCTTGAAGCGAGCAATGAGAGCAGCGTTGTCCCCATCTTTCTGCTTAATGTGCCAGAATTCGTCCTCCAACTTTTAGTGCTTATGGGGAGGGCAGAACTCTTCGAGCATAGCGTTCTTCAACCCATCCCACGGTAGACCATAAGCTGCGTCGTTTCCGCGTTTGTTTCTCACGGCCGTCCACCAGTCTAAAGCACGGGACTAGAAGACGCCGGTAGCATTCAGGGTGCTGAGATTGTCAGGACATCTACTCTGACGCAGGGTGACCTCGATTGAATCAAACCATTGAAATAGAGTCGTAGGGCCTTCTTCGCCAGTGAATTCTTTTGGTCCGCATGCCTTAAACTGCTTGAAGCTAAACCCAGATTTTGGCGACTCTGTCCTTGACTCTTCAGATGATTTGCTCATGTTTTCGTACAGCTCACTGACGACTTGAGGTACAACCTTTGCCATTTGCTTGGCAATCATAGCGGCAAGGCATTTATCTGCTTGCTTTCGGCGAGCAGCTTAACTAGCGCGAGATCCAGATGACGACATTGTCTGCAACAGACATCGCCACAGGAATCAACACAATATAATCCAATCTCACCTCACACGCCTAATACTACTAAAGCTCAGGAACACGTATAGTCACGTAAATACATAGGCACATAATCACAGATTCACATAAGCACAGAAGCACGTAAGCACGTAAGCACGTAAGGCACAAAAACACAGAAGCATATAAGCACATAGTTCTCCTAGAAGCACATAGAGGCAGTCAGAATACAGAAACCTATCATTCAAAGTCACGCGTTTGAGATTAGCGATTACGAGGGATTGCGTACAGCGAGTATTATAGCGTATGGTATAGCATAAGCGAGCATCGATTCGAGATAGACGTGTAGTGTGGTTCGTGTGTGTCGATCGAAGCGAGAGGCGAAAAGCGAATAAATCACCGAAAATCGTAACACAGAAACAGATAAATCATGTAAAACACATAATATCCACATAAAATCAATGAACATCAGAGTCTGCAATAGCGATCTTAGAATCGAAACACATAGAAATCGAGAAATGGATTGTCTCAGGCTCGATAGACTTTGACTACCCAAAGTGGTTCGACTATTCACAAGGACCTGTAGTACACACTTTAACCTTCGGAACTGTGCTCTCGCCTCGAATTTGGGCGAATGGCACGGATCCTTCCAGTTAAAGCGGGACTTCAAGTCGTTGGAGTCCGTCGAGACTTTGGTGAGAGTTTTGTAAACAAAATAGGGCGGAAATAAGTCATCAAGGTTTGGGTTTCACCCCTAACTTAACAACTTTGCTCCTGTTTTGATAAAAACAGAGACGAAAATCCACGTTAAAGTATGGATTTCACTCCTGCTTCAACGCAAATTCTCGGGTTTTATAGATAAATACAGATCAAATAAGTGATTTAATCGAGAGTTTGCGGTTTTCACACCTAATCTTGACCAAATCACTTTTTTATTTTAGAATAATAGTGTGTAGTGATAGTGTAGTGCGGGCGAGAATAACGAGATATAAGTAAGCTCGTACCAAACCCCTAAGGATTTGCACAAGTTGGTCTGTTGGTTCCTAACTATAGACTAGGTCGTTTCTAAAACATCGACCCGGACTAGGTTGAGTCTTGCCTAATTCCCTATAGTTATGGCTCTGATACCAATCTGTCACACCCCAACCGATGGCGGAATCATCGGGGCGCGGCACTGAGCGAAACAGATTGTCTGGAAGTTTCCATAACAACTATAATTACCAATTATTTAGAACAACACGTCCCATACCATGTCATAAAAGATAATATAATTATTACAGACAAAAATCTAGTCAAATTGTTCTGTTCCGATAACTCAGATTTCATAATACAGACAATTGTTTATTTGTTTCTAGACCTTTCCTAGCCTCGATTTCACAGCAAGCAAAGTATACAAGCATCCTAAGCACCTGTCACATACGTTAAAGTAAAATTCAATACACATAGTGTAAAGGTGAGCATACAAGTATGATAGATATAATAGAGTTCGAAATCGTTTACGCATAACCAGCACGTACACAGTGTAAAATGAGGCATGTTAGTTATCGACATGAACCTATCGATACTAATGACTGCGGGTTGACCGCCCAAGGCAGTTCGTAATGCATGATCACCACTGTGACCCATGTATTTAATTGTCCTTAACAACCCCTGAGTGAACAGGTGCTGAGTCAAAACAAATAGTACTACCGTTGCTAAGGCAGGTAGACAACATTCCATGTGTAAACATAACAAACAAGCATTCATTAAGTCACGTATAACATGCAGTAGCGGTTAGAGTTGAAATAGTGTTGCGTTTTGTAATTGATGTGATTTGAATATAGGTAACGTATGTAACACCCAAAAGTGCAAAAGCAAAAAGGGTTCGAGTATACTCACATCGATGATGGATTGAAGGGAGCGCTTAGAGTGAGATTAGCCTGATCAGAACGATAGCATAACGATAATCGATACGTAAATGAAGAGAAGTGTCAGTGGATCGGATGGTACTCCGATCGGTTGGCAATCCGATCAGGTAGCCGGTCGATCGGGTGGCAATCCGCTCGGACGGTCATCCGGTCAGGTGACCTTTCGAGTGGATTGTTAGCTCCTTTGGGAATGATGTGTTTGTGTATGATGGCTTGACTTTTGAAGTTTTTGTTGTAGCATTTTGATAACACAGAAGGGTCTCTACCCTTCAGGTCGATCTATCGAACGACAGTTCGATTGGGCGTCAATCCATAGGTTGAACACTTAGTGAGAACAAGTTCACAACGGTTTGTCACTCAATCGGATTGTAGTTCGATCGGGTGGCACTCCGTTTGTGTTGAACATGTTGAAAATTGATTAAGTGTTGGAGTCAAAACATTACATGGTCAAATGGTAATCCGATCGGGTGACAATCCGATCGGACAACACTTGGTTCAATGTTTAAACTTCCAAAGGTTGAAATAATGAAATAATTGTTAAGTGTGGGCCCCAAGGTGTAAGCCGGTCGGGTGGTAACCCGATCAGGTGACAATCCGATCGGACAGTAGTCCGATCGGTCGACACTCCGTCCTGGTCGGCCTGATCGTCTTCTTCCTTGGTTATTTTGATGGTTTGTAGTTTTATCGAGACGGTGTGACAACGTGCTAATCAACAGAACCCCATCTTGACCCCAGTAGCCCGATCGAACAGGAATCACCCAAGTTCAACCAGTTAACCAGTTCAAGACAGTTGTTCTTGGTTAACATGAAATCAGTGGTCTCGAGGATAGAATCTAGATCTTGAGCTAACACATCACTAAGAAAGAGTGGAAGACTAGAACAAGGCCTGATTCCATCGGTTTTGAGTGTATTGAGTGTAAAAGAGTTGAAAGAAAGTTACAAACCATCTTTCAATCCTTTTTCACCATGAATATGTTTAGATCTATGCAAGATCTTTGTTTATTTATATGGAAATCATTCAGATCTAAGTTGTTCTTGGTGGATTGAAGCTAAAACATGAAGTTCATAAGAACACCATGATGACATCATCACAGAAAACCTCAAATCTAGTGATTTCATGGTTAAAAGTTAAGATTCAAAAGATAGAAAAGTGTAGGAGTGCGTGTAGATTAAGAAAGTACAAGATTTAGGATGAGATCTTACCGGAATCGCGAGAAATCGAAGAAAAGGTGAGGTTGGAGCGCTTGGTCGGACAAGAGAGCAAAAGTGGTAAGTTTGTGATGTTGACAGGGGTATTTATAGGGTTTCCATAAAAGGAAAGGGGAGATAGAGGTTGGTCGATCGAGTAGGCAACCTGGTCGGGTAGCTGCTCGATCGAGCGGCACCTCGATCGGGTGGCAGTCCGATCGGGTGGCCATTCGGTCAGCTAGCCACTCGATCCGAGTGCACAGTGCGACGACTTTTGCAGTTTCGATTCGCGAGACGAGCATTGCGATGTGATGGAGTTTCCTATTCAAATTACTTTTAATCCCAACTACTATATCTAACATACAATCATCCTAATCATCTTGCATTTATCGTTTGCGATTCGATTGCGATAGTGTTTCGATTGCGTTTCGATTAATCACCACAAAACAAACATAAATAAACATGCACAAGTAACACGTAAGAGGCACACACACGTAAAATGATAATGAGAACATATAATTCGAGTTGCGAGCGCGACTGCGATAAGCGATAAAGTGATAAATCATGTGATAAACATCGATAAATAGCGAATGAACCTCGATTATTAATAAATACTCCACATGATACAACTAACGTAAACAATTAATTAGACTAACTATGAGTCAAAGAAGTCAAAATAGGAATTGAGCAAGGAGTGACAGATTGCAATTAGCAATCTTTTCTTCCTTTGACTTCAATCTTGACTTTGACTTTGACTTTCGAAACACGGGGTGTTACAGCTGATCTCGGCAGCGAGCAGGAAGGTTTCCTCAATAGTTGTTGTCTTCGCGGCTTGAACGAAATCGGCCACGCAATCCGGTAGAGCATGGATATACTTCTTGATGGTGATTTCGGGGGTCGTAACTTGGCCTGGACAGATTATGCTTAGCTGCTTAAATCGGGCAGTTAAACCAGTGTTGTCGTCATCCTTTTGTTTGATGTACCAGAACTCGTCCTCCAACTTTTGAAGCTCGTGGGGAGGGCAAAACTCGTTTATCATGATGTCCTTCAACTCGTCCCACCTTAGCCCGTAAGCTGCATCATTTCTGCGCTTGTTTCTTTCGGCAGTCCACCAGTTCAGAGCCCTGGACTGGAAAACGCCAGTAGCGTTAACAGTGCGGAGATTATCAGGACATTTTCTTTGGCACAGGGTGACTTCGATAAAATCGAACCATTGAAACATGGCAGTAGGTCCATCTTCTCCGGTGAATTCCTTGGGTCCGGAGGCTTTGAACTGCTTGAAGCTAAAAGTAGACTTAGGAGAATCCGTCCTAGACTCTTCAGAGGACTTGCTAGCATTTTCATTCAGCTCGCTAACAATTTGTGGTATAACTTTCGCCATCTGCTTTGCGACGAGAGCCGTAATGCGTTTGCGATTGAATTGCGTTGCGATAGAGTTGCGATTGCGTTTCGATTAATCACCACCAAACATAAAGTAAACATGCACAAGTAACACATAAACAACACACACAAATAAAAAAATATACAGAACCTATTAATCAAGTTGCGAGCACGATTGCGATGCGATTAGCGATAAAGCAATAAATAGATTAGCGATTAAACAACGATTATTATAGATACTAAAGCAAATAAAACACAGAAGTCGATTACAAGTCAAGGAAGTCAAATCAATAGTTAAGCAAGGGGTGACAGATCGCAATTAGTAATCTTTTCTTCCTTTGACTTTGACTTGTACTTTGACTTTCCGAAACACGGGGTGTTACATGTCACGCGTTTGTGTGAAGACTTACTGAATGCGAATATAAGCTGGTGGACAGCTGACAGCTCAAAACGTGGAGCCACGTAACATTTTTCAAACCCTAAGAAAGTAGTACCCCGACAGTCTGCATGTTCAGAAAGACGTGCAAAATGTGGTTTAGAAAATTAGAGCATCACAGTTGGACGGAGAGACTCCTATGCAGGCACTAGAAAACATGCTGCATGAAAACCATTTCATTTACGACACCCGGCAGGAACCCAAAACAGATGCGTAACAGAGATTTTCTTTTTTTATCCCTAGTCGATTACTATGTGGCGTGCATCCCGCACGTGCTGTTGATCAATGCGACGTACAAAACAAACATCTACAACTTTAATCGTGATTAAGATTTTAGAAAATTTCGCCATAGTTTCCCCTAAACTATGGTGTTTTCCACATTTTAAAATGTATTTAACCATGTTTAAGTCCCATAATCACAATCAAACTCGAATCAAGTTTCAATCCACCAAATTTGCATGTATAATTTTCACATAAGCACCCTCACATTCCATGAACTTTGTATATATTTTCTAACCATACTTTAAAAATAATGGCACTTTTATATTCTTTAACAAGATCATTTAGAATCTTCTTATTTATCACGCTTTCTTACCTTGATCTTTCATTTAAACTAGTATTAAGGCCCCCCGCGTTGCGATGGGGGCGTAAAACCGTGATAAATAGCACCAATGTCACAGTACGGTCAGCAAACACCAACAGTTAAGTTGAGGTGTGTTAATACGGATAAATTAGACCGAAACGTAAAACATAGAAAATAATAACTAAGTCAATTTAGGATCTGTGTGTTACGACGAACCTATCAAACGGGGAAAAATAGGCAACATAAAAATGTTGAACCACACACACACATTACGTTTGTTGACTTGCAAATATTAGAACAAAGCGTAAAAAAAAACATAAAAACGATGAACCAGACACAAACATTACGCCGCGTTAATTCGCAAAATTTAGAACAATACGTAAAACGAAAATTTTGCAAGATATGAAACGTATAGTGGCCAAAGTTGAAAGTGAAAAAGTTGTAAAGTTAAATTGTAAAAATAAAAAACTTTTGACTTAAAAGTAAAAAATCAAAGTAGTGTTGGGTTAAAAATGTAACATCCATGTTTTTTTTTTGAAAACCTCCCTAAACATATTGTAAAACTTCTTTATGCAACAAAGTGTTGCTAATTTATAGTAGGTAAATAACTTGTTTAATACACTTTTCAAAATCATCATAGTGTAAACCATGATTTTTAGTCTTTATAAAAGTTATATATGTTAAAAATCACTTTTAAGTTGTATTAAAGTTCATGGACCATGAGGTTGATGATCTTGTTTAGATCTAAACATTAAGATGTTTAGATCATTATTTTTAATCAAGTTCTTACAAGATCATCCAACTAAATAGCCTACTTTAACAATATCATCAAGATGATATGTCACGTCCCCCGACCCACCCTGGACGGAATCGGGTGCCGTGAGCAGTCCAGTGGTACCGGTGATTATCTTGAAAAACATTGCAGCGGAAATTTTATCAGGACCGTGAGTTAGGAAAAATATCAGAGTTTAGAAACACCGGATTTTATTTAAATAGATGGAATAAATTCCATGTTTTACAAAGGTAGCTTTTAATACGGGATAAACCCAAAAACAATATTTCTTAAGTTGATTTATTTAATAAAATAAGCCACTTCTTGAAGTCCTTCAGTGTTGGATCCAATTCTTACCCCAATCTACTGTAATTACCTAAAACGCGTTTTAAAAAGGTTTTGTCAGCGGGAAATACTGAGTGAGTTCATTCAGGTTTTATAAAAACAGATTTGTTATAATTTACAGTATTAAGGGGAATTACAATGTTTCTGATATCAAACCAACTACCCACAGTATTTGTCACTCGACCATCCATTGGCTAGCCCATTTGTCCAATGGTGTCTGTGACTGTGGTCAGATCACCCCTTGGCTACCCGTTTGTCCAAGTGTGACGGGAAATAAGTAATGTATACAAAACCCCACATACCGGCTGTAATTTGGTGATTACATAGACATAATCCCTGTAATTATAACTTTGGAAAATAATTTGGAGTTTTGTAAAACAGTTGATAAAAAGAGAATGACTCACTTTATAAATATGCAAGATTGAGTTAACAAGCTTCTTGATTCTACTTCTTCCGATAATTAAGCATGCACTTTATTATTCTGGATCTTCTGATGATTTATTAGTTTGTTTGATTGTGAGTGTGTAGTTGGGGGTATTTTTGGTAGTTAAACATATAGTTTAAAAGAATGGAATACGTATTTGTGTAAAACCCAAATCAAACCTTAACGGTAGTCACGAGATTCGAACCTTAACGAATTTCACAAAGTATAGTCTTATTCAGACAGTACTTTGGTATCCATTTAATGAACTCACAAAGTATAGTACTTTGGATTCCGTTTAACGAAATTCACAAAGCACAACACTTCGGCATTCGTTAGATGGTTCCTGAATCGATCGGACAGAACATCGCTTTGGTGATTATTGGTTTGAACACCAACGTATAGAAAGAAGAAATGAACAAAGGAAATGAATTCCTAAGCTTCCTATTTATAGGTAGATTTATTCCTTAGCTAGGAAGTTTCCTTAACCATTAAGTTTCCTTAACTATTAAGTTTCCTTAACTATTAAGTTTTCTTAACTATTAAGTTTCCTTAACTATTAAGTTTGCTTATCCATTTAACTAAATAACTTACCTAGCTTAATTAATCTTGCTTAGCTTAGTTAATCTTGCTTAGCTTAATTAATCTTTAATTAATCTTGATTAACTTATTTAATCTTGATTAACTAATTAATTAATCACACTTAACTTAATTAACAGATTAATTAATCTATTCAGCTAACTTAACTGTTAAGTTTATTTAACTATTAAGTATTCTAGCAGTTTCCTGATTACGAGTTCTAATTTCTAGACACAATGGAACTCGTATTAGTGTACTAACTCAAGTCAACTTTAACGATAATCACGAGATAAAACCCTCACAACGATTTACAAGTGCAATACTTAATAATTCAGCGGATTCACAACGAATGACAGAGTATAGCCCGAGTTCGGACAGCACTCAAACATTCAAGTCGAAATCACGATGAATAACAAAGTATAACTCAATTTGAGCAGCACTCAGACGATCGTTGGATAGTTATAATCGATCGGATAAAGTATCGTACCAGTGATTAGAGTTATTACCCTAATAACGGGCAGAGTTTAGGGATTTAGAGGGTAAAATCCCGAGCTATTATTTACAAAAATAAAAGCTGACGGAACGAATTGAACAGCGATCGAGTTAATACCCGGCATCGTAGCAGCACCCCGCTACACTAGTTAGTGATCCGTGTGTGTTTTGGAGTAAATAACGTATAACTCGACGTCAATTTAGAGTTTGAGCGTCGTTTGAACAGCAGACTGTAAGTGCCAATGTCTGCTATTTATACACAAAATTGGACATGCTTACGGACCGTAAGCCTTATCCCTTACGGTCCGTAAGGGGTACGAACCGACTATAGGGTAGCCACGTTTGGGACTAGGCCTGCTGAGTTGACAGAAATTTCGAATGAAATTTTAACAACGAGTATTTTAAGATAATCGTCAACTAGGTTTGTCCCCCTCTGAGTTTTAGGGGCCCTGATCCTGATTCCGATTGTTCTGAAAATTTTAGGGTTTGTGCAGAATCGCTTGGGTGTCTCAATTAGGGTTTCCTTATTGGATAATTATCATACTAAGTATTAATTTTAGTGAGAGTTGTTACATGATATAAACTAGTTAACACAAAACAACATAATCATCACATAATATATCATTTTTAGTAGACTTTTAAGTTGTGATTAGAGTTTTAACTTTGATTTATGTTATGTTTCAAGATGAACAACTTGTACTTTATGATTCTACATAACTTAAGTAGCTTAAAAATGGTAAGAAATGTTCTTACAACTTTGCACAAGTTATGTAAGCTCTATTGTGAAGAAGATGGTGATGTTGAAGCTTCAAAATGCCAAGAACAAGTTCCCTAATGGATCTCCATGCTTGATCTTTCTTTAAATCTTCTTAAAATGGCTTAAGATGCTTGATTTCAAGGTGTTATAGAAGTGAAAATGGGGGTGTTGTAGGGGTGTTGTTTGGCCGAGAGTTAGGAGGAGAAAGGAGGTGGTTTTGGTGTTTGCTAAGTGTTGTAAAAAATGGTGAAGTTATAATGATGTTATGTTATAATTTCAACTCTTGCAATTCTTAGTCAATTCAAGATCTTCCTTACCATACATTTTCATCATGTCCATTTAATGTAGGTTTGAGGGGTATTGCCGAATGGGGGGGTGTCACACCCCGACCATGTAAAACAACAAAACGTGGCGGAAACGTCGGGGAGTGTTGTAACAGAATCATTGTTTCACAACCATGGATTAAACAGTTTCGTTTTATTGAATTAAGTGTATTGTATTACATTGGAATTTGAAACAAAACATGTACAAATAGTCTTGTATATTTTAATGTCACTAAGGCCTCGTCCAATCCTATGTGAGAGTACACAAATATCATCATCAAGCATCATCAACTATTGTACGTGAAACACATGTGAAAATAGGTACGTCAGCATAAAAATGCCGGCGAGTACATAGGTTTTCTATGAGTTCCAGATTCATGGCTCGTTTTACATGTTGCAATACTTATTTAAAACCCTTATTTTGAAAAGTATAGTATTGCGACATAATTAACCAACTCAAATCAAATTGGTTACAGTTTATAAAATCTCATAGCCATGACTCTTAACTCCAAAACATTTGATTAATTAAATCTAGATTGTAAATCGTTTTTGAAATAAAAACTCGAATAGTATACGTATCGTTAGAAAAACCTTGTAATATAACTTTGTTTCGATAACCTTGCCCAAGTGATCTAGACAACGCAACGATATATAATGTATTAAAAGCACTTATATATAGGAAGTACCAGCGGCGTATCCACCATGCTTTTAACACATTACACCCGCCTCGTTACCTAATCACTTCCCTAACCCAACGGTTCAGACAGATTTCAAACGGTTCATGTCAATCAATGGTTACAAACGGTTCACATAGTCAAGTAGTCACAAACGGTTCACATAGTCAAGTAGTCACAAACGGTTCACATAATGAAACGGTTCACATAATCCAACGGATCACATAGTCAAGTGATCACAAACGGTTCATACGATCAAACGGTTACAACGGTTCAAAATGTAAAACAATGTGTCCATATGCTGGATGAGCATATGCGACAAAATGTAATATACGGAAATCAATGTGCTAGCATGTTAAGAGCACATACATAGCAAAACATAATGAAATCATGTACTAATAGTGTACTATTGAACATAGTAAGTATATGATATAAAAACATGAGAAACATGAAAGTAACAAGTAGGCACATGTGTTCCACCCCAAAACAGTTTGAAAACAGTAAAAGAGGGGACTATGTACTCACTTGAGGGTGCTTAGAAGTCTTTAACAACAACCAAGCAAAGCTAGAGGGGTCACGGAAATCAAACGGCACCTAATATAGGTAACTATGTTAATAACTGGACCTAAATCGGGAGATCGGATAGGATGAGGATTCGTAAACCAAATGAGTGTTGGAACTCATATGATATGGTTTAACAAAGCCTACATACTAAAGTAAAACCTAACCTAAGTGCTTTCGACCCGTTACGACCCATTAAGGTAGCTTATGCTACTTTAACGCGTCGTTCGCGCAAATGCGCGATCGAGACGTCTAACTAGTCCTATGATAAGTATTATATGCCTAAACATGTTTAAATAGGTTGCATAATCAGTTTAGGTGACAAAAGTAAAATATTTTAATGCTTACATAAATTTTTGGATGTCCGGATGTATTCAGAACGTAAGATATGCGCGAAAATGCAAACTTATGCACTTTTTGACGCTTTTAGTCCCTGAATGAGCATAAAGTTTATTTTAGCACACCGAACCCCTCAAAGCCTATTTCTAAGCTATGTAAAGGATATTTAGGGTGTGTTTAACTTATTATTAAGTTCCGGATTGTTCGTTACAGTACAAATCGGCATACTTTCACAGTTTGTCGAATTTAGTCCCTGTAAGCGAATAAACTTGATTTCGGCATACCAAACCATCCAAAACTTATTTCTAAGTTATGTAAAGGTTATTTAAGGTATGTTAAGCCTATGTCACTATTCCGGAGTGTTTGTTGCATTAAACTGGTTATATTTACGCATCAGATCGCGTATAACCTTCCAGAAAGCGATTTAAAGCCCAAAATCGAACAAGAATTGATATGTGCAAATGATACACATATTTTCACAAATCCCAAGTATGAAACACAATATTTCATTGGTTTGGTATTTGTTTGACGGTCACAGTGACGCAGGTGTCACGGTCTCCCCTACTTTATGAAATTTCGTCCCGAAATTTATTCGTATGAGTCTGTCTGTGACGCTGTGTTAAGTAACCACCTGTAACACCTCGAAAACGGGTTTGGTAATCAAACCACGTTAATACTAAAAGACGGGTAAAATACCGTTAGTGGTAAAATTTACCCGATGAATATTAGGATTTTTAAATAAATAAATCTAATGTTAAATAAAAATGGGTGAAAGAATGTTTATGAGAAAATAAAGTTTATAAGAGGCCTGAATTAACGGGACTTTAAAATAAACGGGTTATGACTCCCGAAACCCACTAAGTTAACTAGGAATAATTAACCTAGTTAGTAATGTGCAATTAAGTAAAAACAATAAAAAAAAGAGAACTAGTGAACATTTTTATAAAAGGTTGGAACTAAAGGGGCTAAAGTTGCAAAATTGGAAGTGTTATTATTAAAAAGGAAAATCAAAACAAAACACACACATAAGGTGTGTGTTCTGTTCGATCAGGAGAAGGCCCCAAAGAGCCAAGACCCTAGTTCATCAATAACATCAAATTGAAGGGTAATTTGGAGCTCTAACACGCAACTGAACACGAATTAACAATCACCCAAGCTAGGGAATCGTAAGGTATGTCGAATTTAGACATTCATAAAGTTGTGAAATTTGATTTACATTGCCATATTTCGATTTATGTATGAATCGTAGAGGCTATGGCCAAATTAGTGAAGTATGATTGCTTAGGAACAAACCCTAAGTGGAAATTTGAAGTGGAATTGCCTTGATTAGGTGTTTGAGTGGATAATCACACTTAGATAAGTGGGTTTTAATGTTATGATGAAATTGATGATAAGACTATGTTTAGAATCAACATGCATGATAATGTTAAGAAGATGTTTGATTAAATCATGAATTTGGGTACATGATCATAAATGACATGAAATGGGTTAAGTATGTTGTGATGAAATCCATGTTTAGAAACAACCCTAGTTAATAATTTGATAAACTAGTGTTGGAAGATAGAAATTCGATAATTACCCGTACATATGTTAAATGGGTATTGTAACTTGATGATGAACACATGAATTGTCGATGTTGAAAATAGTGTAAAACTGACCTATGATAGAATTCGGTAAGAAAAGTAGTATAAAGGTTCATAGGGCATAAAGGTTATGATCTAGAACGACTAGCCTATCCACCTTGTGAATATTATATGATAGTTGACGCTTGACAAGCTAGGTGAAGGCTTGAGAAAGAAGCGGGTCAAATGGATCGTGTACATGGAAAAAGAGCATAACCGGATGCAATGTAAGTCAAGCTTACACCCCCTTTTTAATTACAATACACGTACTTGTGAATATCGATTGTGAATAATGTTAAGTAATTGAATTATGATGTTCCGGCATGATACAATGCAAGTCGGAATAAGTAAAAAGGTAAGAAACCATAAATTATGGTAAAAAGGGGTAAAATGGTAGATTAGTCGGGTGAGGACTAATAAATAATGAATTTTGAAATAATTCGTTATGATGTAAACCGCAATGGGTAAAAGAGCGAGATGGTAACTAGATATCATTTCATAATGGAAAATGGTCGTTCGGACTAAACAGGTCAAATGGCATTGGTAAAATTATTTGATAATAATAACTGACGACTACTTGTTGAGTTTTTATGATCACGATAAATAACATGTGTGCGCAATGCTTTAACTAGAAAAAAATTAAAGCAAAAGTATGTATACGGGTCAATGCTATGACCCGAGCCAGGTACGCATATTTAGAATTATACTTAAAAGCGATATTTTGGTCAAATATTAGCGAAAGTCCTTCGTCGTAAATGAAGGACTAAAATTGACCAAAAAGCCCTTGACGGGTGAAGTGAGCAAACGAGCCATATGGGTTATTTTGGAACTTGTATAGTGTGGTGGAATATAAGTAGTAAACTAATACGGGAATGCGAAGGGTGGAAGAAAGGAGCTAATTTAGACTAATTAGCTTAAATACCCTTAACGGGTCAAAATAAGCATACGAGCGAAAACGGGTTAAAATATATAAGAAACCCGCAATTAGAACCTAACATGGTAGATAATATTGAATTGGAGAGGTTCATGTGAAATAATGATCGAACAAATATGTTTGTTTGATAAATGATGTGTGTAAAATGCAACATATAAATTACATCAAATGAGGCATAAAACTAACCCTTTTTAAGTACTAATGTTAGAAAAAGTTTACTTTTGTCTTCCTTTTGTATTTTAGGATTAAATGAGCTCAAATTAACAAAAGAAGCAAAAAGACAGCAAAATCTAACATAAATATAAGAAAAGGAACAAAAGTGGATTTCCCAACCCCTCGACAGCATCCTCCCAAGCAAAACAGAGAAGACAGAAGACTGAACAAGCCCCGTGCTCAGCGAGCACGGGGCCGTGCCCAAGAAGCAGCAGAAAAGACAAACCTGTAGAAGCTTCTATTGCCCACCACGGGGTCGTGCCCAGCGGACACAGGAGCATGGCCAAAGTACTGCAGGCGCATTAATTGTAATTGCGGATTACAATTAATGAAGAGAGAGAGTGTCAGACGGGCACGGGGCCGTGCCCAGCGGACACGGGGCCGTGCCCAGGCTTCTGTTCAGCCTATAAATAGGAGTGCTTGGAGCCATTGCAACTCATCCCTTGGCACACCACCTCTCTCACACTTCATCCACCACCCACCACCATCACAACACCATCATCCATTGTCCATCATAGAGTGTGTGAGTCGTCTCGGGATCCAAGATTGATCGTAAGAGTTCTTGACAATCAAGGCCATGTTTGCCTAAGTCTCTTATGTGACACCTGTGTCACTCCAACCATCAAATAAATGCCAAACCAAGGAAATATTGTATTTCATACTTGGGATTTGTATAAATATGTGTATGCTTTGCACATATCAATTCTTGTTCAATTTCATACTCTACAACGCTTTCTGGAGAATTATACGCAAACTGGTGCATAAACGTACTCAGTTTAATGCGACAAATACTCCGGGAGACCATCATACACTTAACATACCTTAAATAACCTTTACATAACTTAGAAATAAGTTTTGAAGGCTTTGGTATGGCAAAAACAAGTTAATTCGCTTACAGGGACTAAACTTGACAAACTGCGAAAGTATGCCAATTTGAACTGTAACGAACATTCCGGAACATGTCCATAAGTTAAACATACCATAAATATCCTTTACATAGCTTAGAAATAGGCTTTGAGGGGTTTGGTATGCTAAAACAAACTTTTGGATCATTCAGGGGCTAAAAATGTCAAAAAGTGCACAAGTTTGCACTTTCGCGCATAACCTACGTTCTGAATACATCCGGACATCCAAAAATTTATGTAAGCATTATAATATTATGCCTTAGTGTTTGGCATGAGAAAAATCCATTCGTCGCGTCATTTGGATCGTCTTTCACGCTTATGCGCATTCCGTCGTAATTAAGCGAACATCGCGATCGTACGGCCAAACGAACCGACATCCGGAATATTTTTGAGCATATTTCAAGTCCCCTACACTTTAGCTTCATCTTAGAGCCTTGAAATGAGGTTAACGGGGCTTAAACGTGCCAAAAATGGGCCAAAATACGTGTTTCTGAAGTGCAGGGACCAAAATTGAAAATTCTGGTCTGGGGACCTTAGGCGGGGCGCGTAAGGATTTGCCAAATCCTTAGGCGGGCCGCGTGAACATGTCTGACAGAAAGATTTTGCATTTAATGCAGAATCTGGCCTTTCGTTCGATCAAGGGGCGATGCCTTTTCACCCAATGAAGAGCCAAGGGTCAAGTTCACTGAACTTATCCACTGGACACATGTACGCACGAGATCAAGGCACGATATTCGATAAAACGATCCTAACGGTTCCACTTTTCCTATAAATACCCCCCCCCCCTTTTGTGTAAAAATCACAAAATCAGATCTTAAAGCTCTAAGTTGAAACCATTGTTTCATACCTGAGCTATTTGGTCTTGATTAGCACTCGGGGACCCTCCGTAAGTCTTCTTTCGCTCTTTTATTCGCTTTTCGAGTCCGAAAGTCAACGTTTTGTTGACTTTCTGCATTGACCAGCTTATGGTCGATGCGAAGTTCATGGAACTTCATAACGTGAGCGTGATCACGATGGTTATAGTCCGTAGTGACTATACCTACTGATCACCACGTTAACTAGGCTCAGTGACGAGTCGTAGTTTCGGCCAAAATGCGCATTCTTGCGTATTTTGTAACCAAACTACTCGTGGGCATCAAAGCCGTTTGTTTTGATGCCAAACCTGTTTCTAAACTTAGTTAAGCATGTTCTAACATGCTTAGCTCGTCACTTTTAGTTTAGTGCTTATATTGGGTCGTAAGGTAAGCGATTTAAACCATCGCTTATACTTTCGAACCCGACCCATTTGGTCGGTCATTAGGACCCGACCAAACACATTAGGTGACCATAGCTATAACCTTCCGAGGTTATACCGTGTGGTCGCAATGTTAGGCGTTCCGAACGCGTTCTACGCGAACGACGCGTTAGGGTAGCATAAGCTACCTAAACGGGTCGTGATGGACCGTAAGCACTTAGATTAGGTTTCATTTTAGTATGTAGGCTTTGCTAAGCCATATTACACGAGTCTCCATACTCGTTTGGTTTACGAACCCGCGTACTGTCCGATCCTTCCGATTTGGTCCGGTATATTAACATAAGCTACCTATTAGGTGCCGTTGATATTCCGTGATCTTTAGCATTATCCGGTTATTATACAAGGAATCCAAAGCAATCCCAGGTGAGTACATAGTTCCCCTCTTTTACTGTTTCTGAACTGTTTTGGGGTGAAGCATGTGTACCTATCTGTTATTTTCATGATTTCAAAGTATAATTGATTATACATGATAGTATTTATCTTTTGACAAACTAAATGACTATCTATGGTTTAAACACTGATTTCTCAAAAAAATTACAAAAGTAATTGTTGGAATAGTACCTATTTTGTTCACCAGACCGATTGGTAGTATGATATAGCGCTATAGGACTAGACACCCCATTCCTGTTGTCATGGAATGTCTGAAACCAATTCGTTTCTCCATCCAAATAGGGATTTCCTTTGTGGTATCCCTATAGTCTCAAAGGTGTAGTTTGATGCACCAGGTCTGAATGAATTCTTAAATCGCACCTTTAAGGTATATTTTGATATACTCCCAAAAAGTATAGTTTGATATACTCTCATGTGTGGTGTTGTACAGAACCAACATATATTTTGTAATCATCCAAAGCATATTGTGATATGTTACTTACATAACTAAAACATAGTTTAATATGTTATTTATCACATCCAAAGCATATACTGATATGTTAGTTACAAAACTAAAACATGGTTTAATATGTTATTTATAAATCCAAGGTATACTTGTAATATACTACTGAAAACTATTATTTTGAACAACTAAAGTATATTTAATATACTATCTATCAAACGATTTGGTTTTGGTTAGTGTTTAGATAACGGAACGAGTGTAATGTGATGAAAACATGGTAGATACGCCGCTGGTACTTCTTATATATAAGTGTTTTCATTGCATTACATACCGTGGCGTTATTTAGCACACTTGAGTTAACAATATTGGAACTGAAATATATTTTAATATATTACTTATTCAACTTTCTTAAAACCAAGGTATATTTTATATATACCATAAACGTTTTATTAAAACATTGTTTTTTTCAAACAACTTAACTTATACAAACTCATTTTACATGGTTATTCAGTTAACCCTACATTATTCTCTTATTTATACATATCATCTGATCCTATCGTTTTTCAAATGATTTACAAGACAAAGCAAATTTACAAAGTTCATGACTAAACATTTTCTCAAACATAAGTCATGAACTCCGTTTTCACAAAACCTATGTATCTCACAGGCATTTTTATGCTGACGTACCTATTTTTACACATGTTTCAGGTGCTGTCTTGAGATGATTGTTGATGCATGCTACATTTAGGATGGACTCGTGCCTTAGCAACTTTAAAACTTGGAAGATCATAGTTGTACTTATGTGATTGTAATAGAACAACGAGTTCATTTAATCAATAAAACAATATTTAAATTTCCATGTGTTATGAAAAAATGATTCTGTTACAACACTCCCCGACGTTTCCGCCACGTTTTGTTGTACCACGTGGTCGGGGTGTGACAGAAAAGTTGGTATCAGAGCTCATGGTTATAGGGAATTAGGTTATTAGTAATGCTTTGACCTAGTCTATAACCTTCCTAGGACCCTAACGCGAGTTTACCTGCGTTTAGTCATAAAACAACACTGTCACCTATCCTTAGGCGACGACCGCAACAAGAACATAAATTTCAAAACCACTTTGAAAACTAATCATCTGTTCTAGGATGATTGATTACTAGGTTTTGAACCCTCTGTTATAAGGTTTTGAACCCCTTTGAATTTTCAAAACTCTCGTCAAAGTTGGTCTAAATATTGTGAACACATGCAAACTGGAAGGGTGGGTGCCTGTACCCTGAGTTTTCTGTCTAAGGCTAGAGTGTTCGTACAAATCCACATAATCGGACCAGTCACTCTTACCTGGGAACTCTTGGGGTGAGTGTCCACTTATAGGCGAGCATGTCTTCGCGATACATTATTTTTGACTTATTCGCTTTGATTAATCACCAGGTCGTTTGTTGCTTTGTAGTAACAGACAGACGGCCACTATCCTTGCTTTCATCAGATTTGTTTCATCTCATTCTTTTCGTCTAAATTCTCTCACTCGTTTCCTCTCATGTTTCCTCTTTTAGAATGCCTCCTCGACGTGACAATCAGATGGCGAATGCCGAACTGGCGGAAATCATCGCGCAACAAATGGCTGCTGCCTTCCCAATTCTTTATGCTCAAATAACTCAAGCCATCAACAACAACAACAATGCTCCATGCAATTTCAAGATTTTTAACTCAGCTAAACCGCTCAAGTTCAATGGTTCTGAGGGAGCAACTGGGCTTCTTCAATGGTTCGAGAGCATTGAGAATACTTTCCGTCACGTTCAGTGTCCTGAAAATCGCAAGGTCGAGTTTTCTTCGAGTGTGTTTCAGAAGAGGGCTCTTACGTGGTGGAACGGGGTTATGAGAGACCGCGGTGCAGAGGTTGCATTAGCACAGACTTGGGCCGAGCTTAGGGCTCTTATGATGAAGGAGTTCTGTCCTCGTCATGAGCTTAGGGCTCTAGAAAGGGAATTTGATGATTTAAAGCAAGACAGTGGGGAACATCGAGCCTATACTGATCGCTATGAGGAATTGAGCTTGTTATGCCCTACTATGGTTACGCCTCTGGATAAGGCGATTGAGAAATACATTGATGGGCTTCCTGACGTAGTTCAGGACATCGTTACTGGCAGCAACCCTACTACTGTCAGACAAGCCATTGAGTTGGCTGCCACTCTGACTGAATCCCAAATCAGGAAGCACAAGCTGTTTCGGAAGGGCGACTTAAGACCATCTGACAAGACTGCTCGTGTGGAAACAAAGGAAGAAAGTGCTGAGGTGCCCAAGAAGAAAAAGCGCAAAGCCTCTCAAAGCTACGCTGTGACTGCTCAAGACAAACAAGTTGCACCAAACCAGCCAACACAACCTCGTAAAAGACAAAACTATGTTGGTACTGCACCGTTGTGCAACAAATGCAACCGTCATCATCTAGAGCAAGAGCAGTGTCACAAATGTACCCACTGTGGGCGGTTGGGACATTTGATCAATGTTTGTCGTTATGCAAATCAAGCTGCTGCAAACCCTGCTGCTGTTCAAGCACGGTTCCCCCCAGGGTCATGTTATAACTGTGGTGACCTTACCCACTACAGGAACAATTGCCCAAGGCTTGTTAACATACCGCCAGCGCGTGGACGAGTGTTCAACATCAATGAGGCAAACATGAACAATGATGCAGCAGTGAACAATTAGTGTTTTGTATTTCCTTAGTTGCTATCTTTTGACACTTCAAGACAAATCCGTTGCCACATAAATAAAGATTTGTTGTTTTTATTTCTGCAAAATTTATGCGTTTGTGTGAATGCTTGATGCAACTTTATGATGTCAGCCCAACGACAAACTACTCGTATGGTTCTGTCATATTATGATCACTTGTGATCTCCCCAAGAACCTTAAACTCTCGTTTCTTTTAAGAAACAAAGTCAAACACTTATTGAGAATCCCTCTATCTTTATAGATAGATCTTCATAAATCGTTAAAGTGCCAAATGAAATCCATAGGTTGGATTCCTAGTGTGCTTTAATATCCATACCTAAGGATAACAAAATAAAGAATCAAGTTAACTAAATTTGTGCTTATGTATTTTCTTACATGTTTTGTGGTTGTATGTGATCCATCCAAATCCTCATAGAATCTTTCATATCTTCATACGAGAGATTCATAATGGGATATCCAAAGATACTATCTTAAACCCTTAATGGATTTCAACAGTGTAGTTAAGTCCCTCGGGTTATAAAGTATTATTCTATAATTGGACCTCTTGAAAGGTCTGCTTAAACAGATTGATTTTGAAAATCTGATTAGAAATATCATGTGATGATATAAAAATGATCCCTTAAGCAGTCTATTTAAAGAGATCGTACGACGGTCTAGTTAAGAAGATCATGTGTTGATCTAGTTAAAAGATCGTTCGTTGATCGAATTAAAAGGATCCTTTGGTGGTCTAGTCAAATCGCTTCATATTTATTCAAGTAATTTTTCCTACGGATTATGAAATGGACTGTGCGGACTATGCAAGGAATTACGTAATTATGGAGGCCTACATAATTATGGAATTCAGTGCACAGGAACCACAGGAAGTTTCATCATGTGTTAAGACCTAGTGACAAGAATAATGATACGGGAGAAGTCTCGGACCTCGACCAATGTCATTTATTCTCACACTCCCCCAATTCTGATCTCAATCACACACCAAGTTTTCCTATGATAAGCCTTCATAAGAAACATTCGTCAATCAGTAGTTCAAAATTTCATGTTTTACTATTTCAAGGAATTCACTCTGAGGGTTAACAAATTCGCTAAGAATCCTAACATCGCCCAGGGTTTTACCTAAGGGTTCAATGGATCTATTATAAGGCGAAACCTTCACAGCTGTCCTCACGAGTTTCCCTATAGAATTAAATTTCGGGACGAAATTTCCTAAAGTAGGGGAGACTGTGACACCTGTGTCACTCCAACCATCAAATAAATGCCAAACCAAGGAAATATTGTATTTCATACTTGGGATTTGTATAAATATGTGTATGCTTTGCACATATCAATTCTTGTTCAATTTCATACTCTACAACGCTTTCTGGAGAATTATACGCAAACTGGTGCATAAACGTACTCAGTTTAATGCGACAAATACTCCGGGAGACCATCATACACTTAACATACCTTAAATAACCTTTACATAACTTAGAAATAAGTTTTGAAGGCTTTGGTATGGCAAAAACAAGTTAATTCGCTTACAGGGACTAAACTTGACAAACTGCGAAAGTATGCCAATTTGAACTGTAACGAACATTCCGGAACATGTCCATAAGTTAAACATACCATAAATATCCTTTACATAGCTTAGAAATAGGCTTTGAGGGGTTTGGTATGCTAAAACAAACTTTTGGATCATTCAGGGGCTAAAAATGTCAAAAAGTGCACAAGTTTGCACTTTCGCGCATAACCTACGTTCTGAATACATCCGGACATCCAAAAATTTATGTAAGCATTATAATATTATGCCTTAGTGTTTGGCATGAGAAAAATCCATTCGTCGCGTCATTTGGATCGTCTTTCACGCTTATGCGCATTCCGTCGTAATTAAGCGAACATCGCGATCGTACGGCCAAACGAACCGACATCCGGAATATTTTTGAGCATATTTCAAGTCCCCTACACTTTAGCTTCATCTTAGAGCCTTGAAATGAGGTTAACGGGGCTTAAACGTGCCAAAAATGGGCCAAAATACGTGTTTCTGAAGTGCAGGGACCAAAATTGAAAATTCTGGTCTGGGGACCTTAGGCGGGGCGCGTAAGGATTTGCCAAATCCTTAGGCGGGCCGCGTGAACATGTCTGACAGAAAGATTTTGCATTTAATGCAGAATCTGGCCTTTCGTTCGATCAAGGGGCGATGCCTTTTCACCCAATGAAGAGCCAAGGGTCAAGTTCACTGAACTTATCCACTGGACACATGTACGCACGAGATCAAGGCACGATATTCGATAAAACGATCCTAACGGTTCCACTTTTCCTATAAATACCCCCCCCCTTTTTGTGTAAAAATCACAAAATCAGATCTTAAAGCTCTAAGTTGAAACCATTGTTTCATACCTGAGCTATTTGGTCTTGATTAGCACTCGGGGACCCTCCGTAAGTCTTCTTTCGCTCTTTTATTCGCTTTTCGAGTCCGAAAGTCAACGTTTTGTTGACTTTCTGCATTGACCAGCTTATGGTCGATGCGAAGTTCATGGAACTTCATAACGTGAGCGTGATCACGATGGTTATAGTCCGTAGTGACTATACCTACTGATCACCACGTTAACTAGGCTCAGTGACGAGTCGTAGTTTCGGCCAAAATGCGCATTCTTGCGTATTTTGTAACCAAACTACTCGTGGGCATCAAAGCCGTTTGTTTTGATGCCAAACCTGTTTCTAAACTTAGTTAAGCATGTTCTAACATGCTTAGCTCGTCACTTTTAGTTTAGTGCTTATATTGGGTCGTAAGGTAAGCGATTTAAACCATCGCTTATACTTTCGAACCCGACCCATTTGGTCGGTCATTAGGACCCGACCAAACACATTAGGTGACCATAGCTATAACCTTCCGAGGTTATACCGTGTGGTCGCAATGTTAGGCGTTCCGAACGCGTTCTACGCGAACGACGCGTTAGGGTAGCATAAGCTACCTAAACGGGTCGTGATGGACCGTAAGCACTTAGATTAGGTTTCATTTTAGTATGTAGGCTTTGCTAAGCCATATTACACGAGTCTCCATACTCGTTTGGTTTACGAACCCGCGTACTGTCCGATCCTTCCGATTTGGTCCGGTATATTAACATAAGCTACCTATTAGGTGCCGTTGATATTCCGTGATCTTTAGCATTATCCGGTTATTATACAAGGAATCCAAAGCAATCCCAGGTGAGTACATAGTTCCCCTCTTTTACTGTTTCTGAACTGTTTTGGGGTGAAGCATGTGTACCTATCTGTTATTTTCATGATTTCAAAGTATAATTGATTATACATGATAGTATTTATCTTTTGACAAACTAAATGACTATCTATGGTTTAAACACTGATTTCTCAAAAAAATTACAAAAGTAATTGTTGGAATAGTACCTATTTTGTTCACCAGACCGATTGGTAGTATGATATAGCGCTATAGGACTAGACACCCCATTCCTGTTGTCATGGAATGTCTGAAACCAATTCGTTTCTCCATCCAAATAGGGATTTCCTTTGTGGTATCCCTATAGTCTCAAAGGTGTAGTTTGATGCACCAGGTCTGAATGAATTCTTAAATCGCACCTTTAAGGTATATTTTGATATACTCCCAAAAAGTATAGTTTGATATACTCTCATGTGTGGTGTTGTACAGAACCAACATATATTTTGTAATCATCCAAAGCATATTGTGATATGTTACTTACATAACTAAAACATAGTTTAATATGTTATTTATCACATCCAAAGCATATACTGATATGTTAGTTACAAAACTAAAACATGGTTTAATATGTTATTTATAAATCCAAGGTATACTTGTAATATACTACTGAAAACTATTATTTTGAACAACTAAAGTATATTTAATATACTATCTATCAAACGATTTGGTTTTGGTTAGTGTTTAGATAACGGAACGAGTGTAATGTGATGAAAACATGGTAGATACGCCGCTGGTACTTCTTATATATAAGTGTTTTCATTGCATTACATACCGTGGCGTTATTTAGCACACTTGAGTTAACAATATTGGAACTGAAATATATTTTAATATATTACTTATTCAACTTTCTTAAAACCAAGGTATATTTTATATATACCATAAACGTTTTATTAAAACATTGTTTTTTTCAAACAACTTAACTTATACAAACTCATTTTACATGGTTATTCAGTTAACCCTACATTATTCTCTTATTTATACATATCATCTGATCCTATCGTTTTTCAAATGATTTACAAGACAAAGCAAATTTACAAAGTTCATGACTAAACATTTTCTCAAACATAAGTCATGAACTCCGTTTTCACAAAACCTATGTATCTCACAGGCATTTTTATGCTGACGTACCTATTTTTACACATGTTTCAGGTGCTGTCTTGAGATGATTGTTGATGCATGCTACATTTAGGATGGACTCGTGCCTTAGCAACTTTAAAACTTGGAAGATCATAGTTGTACTTATGTGATTGTAATAGAACAACGAGTTCATTTAATCAATAAAACAATATTTAAATTTCCATGTGTTATGAAAAAATGATTCTGTTACAACACTCCCCGACGTTTCCGCCACGTTTTGTTGTACCACGTGGTCGGGGTGTGACATCTTACATCACTTGGTGAAGATAAGTGTTTAGTATAATACTTTTTATTTTTAATCTTTTGCACTTCTTAATTGGTTTTGTATTAATGACTTTAATAACTAGTTTCTTATGTTGAAGGTGATTCTTCCTTATCGTTTGTCCGTGGTGTCTTGGCATTATTTTACTGTCTATATAAAATAAAAGATTTTCACCATTCATATCTCCACGGTCTATATGGAGGTATGTTGGCTACCTGGTCGGGGGTTAAGGGAACGGTTTGGTAAGAGTCTTGCCCTTGTTCAGCGTTTAGAGGTCCTGCAAGGGACCTGGGTCAAATTTAGTAGGACCTCCTTCAATACCCAAAGGTATTGGATGGCGGGGGTCCAAACTCTTTGATCCCCTCATAAGTTAAACTACTATTAATACTATAACCCGGCTATTTATGACTGTATCCCTGCTGACTCAGACTACTTAGTCGAGGGTAACGTCACCTCCAAAAGAGGGGCCTACCATAATTTGAATTAATAACTTAATTAATTATCTTTCAATAATCCGACCCTTTAGGATTGTATCCTTGCTGACTCAAACTACTGGGTTGAGGGTAACGTCGCCTTCAAAAGAGGGGCCTACTACAATAACTAAGATAATCTCTTAAACAATTTCAAAAGTGCGAAAATAATGAAAGGTTATACTAACACACGAGTCGGATCCAAGTGATTCATCTTGTCTATCTGTTTTTATTTTATTTTATTTTTCAGCATTTAGTTAGTTTTATTTTCTTAGTTTAAAACCTTTTTCTAACATTTTGATTTGATTAGATGTTGAGGATAAACGGTACTAAAAGCTCTTGTGTCCTTGGACGACCTCGGTATCTTACCAACACTATACTACATCCACGATGGGTGCACTTGCCCATATGTGTGTTTAGTGTTAGTAAATATCATGTTTTATAAATTTAAAACTTGGCTAAAGTGTAAAAAGGGCTTAAAATATACACCTAAAATATATTGCACTTCACACGCATCAAGTTTTTGGCGCCGTTGCCGGGGACACAAGGATTTTAAGAAAGTTAAGAATCAACGGCCTAATCATTTTTTTTTATTTTCTTTTTTATTTTTTTAGGATCATCTTAGTTTTTCAGCTTCTGCAGAGCTCAGCACGGGCCGTGCCCGCTGAACACGCCCCGTGCCTAATCATTGGAACTGGCAATCTTGTTTTAAGTCAGACAGTAAGCTGAACACGGGGCCGTGCTCACTCAACACGCCCCCGTGTCCAAGATTCAGTTACTGAAAACAGAACCGTTAGATCCCGGCGGTTGGTAATTTCTGACACAAACATGAGTTATGGTAATTCTTTTTACTTTCGGCACTCTTACGGTACGTGGTGTCGATTATGCGGCGGCAACCATAAAGAATTAGAATGTTATTTTCTAAATTATAAGCCCCACTATATAGACCCATCGTCTCCCTATAACCTTAAGAGGGGCGAAAGTAAAAATAATCACTATCCCTCCCTCGAATGCGCCCAACCAGATATTCTAGGAGAAATGCTCCTTGACGAGCTAATTCAATTAGAAAGTCTAATTCTTAATTGGGTAAAAGAGCTTAGGAAGGATTTCATTGATTCATCCCAAGACGATAACCAAGAAGAAATGTTGGGGTCGCATGAAAACAACCTCGTTGTTTCCAATCCTACCTTCATACCTAGCAAAGACATGGATGATAGTCGGTCCTGTGCCGATTGTGCCGTGAAGGACTCTCCATCGACTTCGTTCGGTGCATACATAGACCTGAGCGATTTGGCATATACCTTCTTTAACGAGAGCCCGGAAAAGGGTTGGACTTGTCCACCTAAAATAAATATACGAATCACCCTAACCGACAACCTCTTGCATTCTCGTCTTAGTCTAGGACAATTAAGGTATCTTAGGCACTTTGGGGTTGTTCCAACCAGCAAGGAACCACCCGATACAAATAAGTTCCTTAAAAAAATTAGACAAACTTCATAATCAGCCCCTCGACACGGGGCCATGTCCAGCCAACACGCCCCCGTGTCCACCAAAAGATTCCCTTCTGACTTTTACGTCAGAATACGGACAAACTGTGTCAGAATTCTATCTGCATACGGGGCCGTGCCCATTCGACACGGGGCCGTGTCCAGCCCACTGTCGTTTTCTATAAAGGAAGCCAAGAATTCTGCACATTTGAACCATCTAGGGACAGAGATTTGAAGGAATCTTCTCTCAACTATCCTAGGTATGTTCTAAAAGAAGGTTCCAACAACCCTCTTGTCCTTTCCTCTTTTATCTATTTCCTTCTTCTTCATCTTTCTCCAAAAACCTCCATTAAAGTTTGAAGTTTCAAGCTTTATGGGAAGGGTTATTGAGTTTTGTTCAAAGAAACTTGATAAAAATAAGTTGTATAACATTGTTTTAAGTTACTAATGTTCAAAAAGACCTCACAAGTTCAGAAAATAACTTAAAACTTCAAGGTTCCTTGATTCAAAACTCTGCAGAAAGATGAACACGGGGCCGTGCTTATTGAGCACGGGGCCGTGTCCAGACCACTGTTTCAGCAAAATAAGCTATTTTCAGTTTATTTTCGTAGAATGTCGAGTGAAAACGGCGAGACATCTTCTGTGCATTCATCAAACAGTCGAAGAGGGAGAAGGCCTTCCGTTGAGGCTACACTTGTTCACTATGTCATAGCATTAAGGGAATCTCTCGATGAAATGACTTCAGTGGAGGAGGTCCTAATTGACCGTATCAACTATCTTACGGTGGGGCTGGAAAATAGCTTTCAAGAAATTAACCTCTTGCACCAGAGGTTAAATATTCTTGTAACACCCCCGATGGAACCTGTCCTCCATCAAGAGGATTGGAACCTGGCGCTTGAAGTTAACAACCCAACCGGGTGGGGCGACATTCCGGCGGAACATCCTCTCGAGCATCTACAAGAAGTCCCGGTGGAAGTCGAAACTCCTCAAACTAATGCTAACTGTCACACCCCGACCGCGTATAACATGCAACCGCGGCGGAAAACGTCGGGGAGTGTTGTGAACAGAATTAAATTGTTTCATAACCATGGCATACAAGTTGTATTTTATTTATAAACAAAGGTGTTACATTGTCTTGGAAAGAGAGTACGGAAATCAAAACATAATTAAGCTAGTTCAAACTTCATTTTTAGGCTCTAAGGCACAGGTCCGCCCTAGTGTCATGATCATCATCCTATGGAATAGCTCCTGAAAACACATGTGAAAGTAGGTACGTCAGCATAAAAATGCCTGTGAGATACATAGTTTTTGTGAAAATGGGATTCATGACTTGAGCTTAAAGAAATGTTTAATAACAGTCAGTCATGAACCTTGTAATTTGTTTTGCTTTGTAAACCATTTGAAAAACGATAACATCAAACGATATGTATAGATAAGTGCAAGGTTAAACGAATAACCAAGTAAAATGAGTTGAATAAGATAAGTTGTTTGTGAAAATAATGTCTTGTGAAGAATATGTTATTTATGTAAAATGTAATGTGTCTAAACTGAAATGACTTAGATAACGCCACGATATGTAACATTATACAAACATTTATATATAGGAAGTACCAGCGGCGTATCCACCATGTTTGTATCATATTACATATGCCACGTTACTTAAATCATTTACCCAAACCAATCCACCATGTAAATTGTTCATGTGTAAACCAAATGTCAAGTGTTATTGTAAACCATGTCAAATGTTTATGTTCAAATGTAAACCACCAAACGTATATGTCAATGTCGACGTGTTTATGTTCAATGTAAACCATGTAATGTGAAATCCCAAAATGTATCATGTATGGTAAGCGAAATGTATCAACTTAAACCATATGCACAAAACAAGTCGTTGAAGTAAAACGTGGTTTAAATCAGCGTTATGTTCTGCGGGAAATGCATGCTCTATTGATATTAACATTTATGTGGTATTGTAAACTATGCATACATCCAAGCCTTGAGACTGCGGCGATAAACCCTTAAACAAATTAAAGGTTTATCTAAGTTATGTATATCGAATTCGGTCATTCCTTCCAGTCCTATCAAACCCAGGACTTCAGGAATGGGAGTTGTCAATTCCTATGGTACCACTACCTACTAACGAACGGCGTAGCTAATGTTAATGAATGTATTGTCCCATGTTAAACAAACCAAATGTCATAACAAAATGAAGGCATGTGATGTAAACAATTGTACTAAGTATGCTAAGTAAACATACGAAGCAGAAATGTTCATGAAAATCAATGTGTCCATATGCTGAGTAAACATATGCAACAGAAATGTTTATGTAAATCAATGTGTCCATATGCTGAGTAAACATATGCAACAGAAATGTTCATGTAAATCAATGTGTCCATATGCTGAGTAAACATATGCAACAGAAATGTTCATGTAAATCAATGTGTCCATATGCTGAGTAAACATATGCAACAGAAATGTTCATGTAAATCAATGTGTCCATATGCTGAGTAAACATATGCAACAGAAATGTAATGTAAATCAATGTACTAAGTACGCACACAATGGGCATACATAGCATGAAATGTAATGAAATCGTGTACTATAATGTACTAACAACATAGCAGGCATATGATGTGAAAACATGGAAAGCATGAATGTAACAGATAGGCACATGTGTTTCACCCCAAAACAGTTTGGAAAACAGTAAAAGAGGGGTTCAATGTACTCACCTGAGGTTGCTTTGTTGTTCTTGTGAAATAACCAGGTAATGCGAGAGGTCACGGAATATCAACGGCACCTAATTGGTAGCTATGTTAATATACCGGACCAAATCGGAAGGATCGGACAGTACGCGGGTTCGTAAACCAAACGAGTATGGAGACTCGTGTAATATGGCTTAACAAAGCCCACATACTAAAATGAAACCTAATCTAAGTGCTTACGGTCCATCACGACCCGTTTAGGTAGCTTATGCTACCCTAACGCGTCGTTCGCGTAGAACGCGCTCGGAACGCCTAACATCGTGACCACAAGGTATAACCTCGGAAGGTTATAGCTATGGTCACCTAATATGTTTGGTCGGATCCTAATGACCGACCAAAAGGGTCGGGTTCGAAAGCATAAGCGATGGTTTAGATCGCTTACCTTACGACCCTATATAAGCACTAAACTAAAAGTGACGAGCTAAGCATGTTAGAACATGCTTAACTAAGTTTAGAAACAGGTTTGACATCAAAACAAACGGCTTTGATGCCCACGAGTAGTTTGGTTACAAAATATGCAAGAATGCACATTTTGGCCGAAACTACGACTCGTCACCGAGCCTAGATAGCGTGGTGATCAGTAGGTATGGTCACTACGGACCATGACCATCGTGATCACGCTCACGTTATGAAGTTCCATGAACTTCGCATCGACCATAAGCTGGTCAATGCAGAAAGTCAACAAAACGTTGACTTTCGGACTCGAAAAGCGAATAAAAGAGCGAAAGAAGACTTACGGAGGGTCCCCGAGTGCTAATCAAGATCCAATAGCTCAGGTATGAAGCATAAGCATCAACTTAGAGCATTTAGATCTGATTTGTGGGTTTTTACACAAAAAGGGGGGGTATTTATAGGAAAGGTGGAACCGTTAGGATCGTTTTATCGAATAACGTGCTTTGATCTCGTGCGTACACGTGTCCAGGGGTTAGATTCAGTGTATTTGACCCTTGGCCCTTCATTTGGGTGAAAAGGCATCGCCCTTTGATCGAACGAAAGGCCAGATTCTGCATTAAATGCAAAATCTTCTGTCTGACAGTCTCACGCGCCCCGCCTCAAGTTTGGGCAATCCTTACGCGGGTCGCCTGAAGTCCTCTGATCTGCCCACTTGCAGAATTTACACTTTTGGCCCCTGTTGCGTTTTTAAGCCATTTCCAGCCCTTTTAAGACCTGAAAAGTCATCTTTAAGGCCCTAAAATGATGCCTAAACATTGTGGACATGAAACATGCCCAAAAATATGTCGGATGTCGGTTCGTTTGGCCGTACGATCGCGATGTTCGCTTAATTACGACGGAATGCGCATAAGCGTGAAAGACGATCCAAATGACGCGACGAATGGATTTTTCTCATGCCAAATACTAAGGCATAATATAAGGATGCTTACATAAATTTTTGGATGTCCGGATGTATTCAGAACGTAAGTTATGCGCAAAAGTGCAAACTTAGGCACTTTTTGACACTTTTAGTCCCTGAATGATCCAAAAGTTTGTTTTAGCATACCAGACTTCTCAAAGCCTATTTCTAAGCTATGTAAAGGATATTTATGGTATGTTTAACTTATGGACATGTTCCGGAATGTTCGTTACAGTTCAAATTGGCATACTTTCGCAGTTTGTCAAGTTTAGTCCCTGTAAGCGAATTAACTTGTTTTTGCTATACCAAAGCCTTCAAAACTTATTTCTAAGTTATGTAAAGGTTATTTAAGGTATGTTGAGTATATGTTGATGTTCCGGAGTATTTGTCGCATTAAACTGAGTACGTTTACGCACCAGTTTGCGTATAATGCTCCAGAAAGCGATGTAGAGTTTGGAATTGAATAAAAGTCAAAACATGAAAAATGTAAAACACAATGAAACAAACATTGGGATCAAATTACATTATTTTATTGATAATTGAACTGTTCATGATGATTACAGGCACAAATGTTACAGTCTCCCCTACTTGTGGAAATTTCGTCCCGAAATTTATTTAGAGGAAACTGATTGAAAAAGATGCGGATATTTTGCCTTCATTTGGTCTTCACGTTCCCAAGTAAACTCGGGTCCACGCTTAGATTCCCAACGAACCTTGACCAAAGGAATGCGCTTGCGTTTGAGCCACTTGACTTCACGTTCCATGATTTCTACCGGTTTCTCAACAAATTTTAGTGTTTCATCAACACGAATTTCGTCAAGCGGTATGTGGAGGTTTTCATCAGCTAAACACCTCTTGAGATTGGATACGTGAAAGGTTGGATGAACATTTCCAAGTTCAGGAGGTAACTCAAGTCTGTAGGCTACCTTACCGATTCTTTCGACGATCTTGAATGGTCCAACATATCTAGGTGCAAGTTTTCCTTTCTTTCCAAATCTGATCACACCTTTCCAAGGTGAGACCTTAAGTAATACACGATCACCGACTTGAAAATCCAAGGGTTTGCGTTTTTGGTCCGCGTAATTCTTCTGACGGCTTCTAGCTGTCTGAAGGTTATCACGAACTTTCTTTACCTTTTCTGTTGTCTCCAAAATGAGGGCAGGTCCAGTAAGTTGAGCCTCGCCAATCTCATTCCAGCAGACTGGTGAACGACATTTTCGACCATAGAGAGCCTCGAAAGGAGCCATGTTGATGCTGGAGTGATAACTGTTGTTGTAGGAGAATTCAATCAATGGAAGATGTGAATCCCAACTACCACCAAAGTCGATCACACAAGCTCTAAGCATATCCTCCAGTGTCTGGATTGTTCTTTCAGATTGACCATCCGTTTGCGGATGATAAGCTGTGCTCAGATTAAGTTGAGACCCCATAGCAGATTGCATGGTTCTCCAAAAATGAGAAGTGAAACGAGCATCTCTGTCAGAAATGATGCTCAAGGGAACACCATGTCGAGCTACAATTTCATCTACGTAGATTTGAGCAAGTTTGTCAGCCGAAAAATCCTCACGGATTGGTAAGAAATGCGCTGACTTTGTAAGACGATCCACGACTACCCAGATGGCATCGTGACCTTTCTTTGTGCGCGGAAGTTTAGTAATGAGATCCATAGTAATGTTTTCCCATTTCCAAACTGGGATCTCCGGTTGCTCTAATAATCCGGAAGGACGCTGATGTTCAGCCTTAACCTTGAGACAAGTAAGGCATTTGGATACGTATAAGGCAATGTCTTTCTTCATACCAGGCCACCAATACTGAATGCGAAGATCCTTATACATCTTATCTGAGCCAGGATGAATAGAATAACGAGACTTATGGGCTTCATCCATAAGCAAAGTACGAAGATTATCTTGGCTTGGGACCCACAAACGGTCCATGAAGTAATATGATCCATTGTCCTTTAGTTCGAGAGCAGGTGTTATGTGATAAGAAAATTCCTTATCCATTAAACCTTGTGAAACACAAGCTTGTTGAGCCTGAGAAATACGGGCTTGGATATCGGTTTGAATAACAGATTGGACACGTACACAATGAAGCTTAATACGTTCCTTGCGACTCAATGCATCGGCTACGACATTCGCCTTACCAGGATGGTAGCGAATCTCGCAGTCGTAGTCGTTTAGAAGTTCAACCCAACGTCTTTGCCTCATGTTGAGTTCCTTTTGATTGAAGATATGTTGAAGACTTTTGTGGTCAGTGAAAACCACACATTTTGTTCCGTACAAATAGTGTCTCCAGATCTTAAGAGCGAAGACAACTGCACCCAACTCAAGATCATGAGTGGTGTAGTTTTTCTCATGTATCTTCAACTGCCTTGATGCGTATGCTATGACTTTGTTTCTTTGCATCAGGACGCAGCCAAGTCCTAATTTAGATGCATCGCAATAAACGACAAAATCATCGTTGCCCTCAGGCAATGTTAGGACAGGCGCGTCGCAAAGCTTTTGTTTCAAAGTCTGAAACGCTTCCTCTTGTTTGACTCCCCAATCAAATGGCTTGTTCTTCTGAGTTAGAGCAGTTAGAGGAACTGCAATCTTCGAGAAATTTTCTATGAAGCGGCGGTAATAACCCGCTAGACCAAGAAAAGAACGAACTTCAGTAGGGGTAGTAGGTGTATCCCAATCCTTAATCGCACTGATCTTGGAGGGATCTACATGAATACCTTGTTCGTTGACAATATGTCCTAAGAATTGAACCTCTTTAAGCCAGAATTCACACTTGGAGAATTTGGCGAAAAGTTGTTCTTTCTTTAGGAGTTCCAATGTAAGACGAAGATGTTGCTCATGATCAGCTCGCGTCTTAGAATATATCAAAATGTCGTCAATGAAAACGATGATGAACTTATCTAAATAAGGCTTGCAGACCCTATTCATTAAGTCCATGAAAACAGCAGGAGCATTAGTCAAACCGAATGGCATGACTGTGAACTCATAATGTCCATAACGAGTACGGAACGCTGTCTTGGGAATGTCTTCTTCATGTACACGAAGCTGATGATATCCAGATCGTAGATCAATCTTTGAAAAGTAAGATGCGCCTTGTAATTGATCGAAGAGATCATCAATGCGAGGTAGGGGATATCGATTTTTGATGGTAAGCTTGTTAAGCTCACGATAATCGATACACATCCTAAAAGATCCATCCTTCTTCTTTACAAAGAGAACGGGAGCACCCCAGGGTGAAAAGCTAGGACGGATAAAACCTTTGTCGGAGAGTTCCTGCAGCTGTTTAGATAACTCTTGCATCTCAGACGGTGCAAGACGATATGGAGCTCTGGCAATGGGATTTGCACCAGGTACGAGGTCAATACGGAACTCGACTTGGCGTGCTGGAGGTAGACCAGGTAAGTCTTCAGGGAATACTTCGGAATAATCCCGAACGACAGGAATATCTGAAATAGACTTACCCTTGCCTTTATCTGCTGTAACATGTGCTAAGAAAGCCACATAATGCTTTCGCAGATACTTCCGTGCTTTAAAACAAGACGTGAGTTTGAGACCACCGGCAGGCTTCTCACCACGAACTTGTAGGATCTCGCCTGTCGACAGCGGTATACGAACAATCTTCTCAGAACATACTATCTCTGCGCGATGCTTGGATAACCAATCCATTCCCACAATAACGTCGAAGCTTCCAAGTTGCATTGGCGTGAGGTCAATAGGAAAGATATGGTCGTTAAGGTTCAACTGGCAGTTGCGTAGAACAGAATTAAGAACAATGGGTTCACCACTGGCAACCTCTACTGTCAAAGGTTTACCTAGTTTCGTTCTAGACACGCGAAGCATTGTCTCAAAAGATAATGACACAAAGCTCTTGTCGGCACCCGAATCAAAAAGAACAGATGCTGGCTGATTATTAATAAAGAACGTACCGTTCACCACCTCGTTGTCTGCTTGTGCTTCTTGTGCATTCATGTTAAAGACTCGACCTCGAGCCGGTGCCGGATTCTGGTTTGCATTCTGGTTCTGGTTGACTAGTCTTGGACACCGATTTCTGTAGTGGGTCAGATCCCCACAGTTATAACAAGCACCTGGTGGGTAGTTTGGTCGTGCAGCCTGACCCTGTTGTTGAGCAACCTGTTGAGCAGGGTTCTGGACTGCGTGATTCTGAGCAAACCGACAAACATCGGCAAGATGACCTGACTTCCCACAGTTAGTACAGAAACGGCACTGATATTGTGGCTGGTGGTGACTGTTGCATCGATTGCACAAAGGTGCACTTCCTGAGTAGGGTTTCTTTGCTGGAGGCTGGTTGGGAGCTGCCTGGTTTGCTTGGGCAGTGACAGCAAAATTTTGGGAAGCCTTACGCTTCCTTGACCTCTTTGATGAGCCAGAATCTTTTCCATTCTTGTTCTGGCCTTTCTTACTATCCTCCTTGTCAGCCGACTGCTTCTTGCCCTTATCACCCTTCCTGTGCAATTTATTCTTTCGAATTTGCGACTCAGTCAACGTCGCTGATAACTCGATCGCCTGACGAAGTGTGGTAGGGTTGCTACCAGTAAGGATGTCTTGTACTGAGTCAGGTAGGCCGTCGATGTATCTTTCGATGGCCTTATCGAGTGGGTAACCATATTCGGGCAAGAAGACTCAGCTCCTCAAACCTATCTGTATAAGCCTGTGCTCGCCACTATCTTGCTTCAACACATCAAATTCTTTCTCCAACGCTCGTTGCTCATGACGAGGACAAAACTCCCTCATCATAAGAGCTCTCAGTTGAGCCCATGTCTGAGCTAGAGCAACTTCTGCACCTTGATCTCTCATAACCCCATTCCACCATGTAAGAGCCCTCTTCTGAAACACGCTCGAAGAAAACTCGACCTTGCGATTATCCGGACACTGCACATGGCGAAAAGTGTTCTCGATGCTTTCGAACCACTGAAGAAGCCCAGTTGCTCCCTCAGAACCACTAAACTTGAGTGGCTTAGCCTGGTTAAAATCCTTGTATTTGCATGTACCATTGTTATTGTTGGCCTGGTTCCATTGAGCAAAGAGATTCGGAAATTGAGCAGCCATCTGCTGCGCAATAATCTCCGCCAGCTCGGCAGTAGCTATCTGGTTGTCGCGTCGAGGAGGCATTCTAGAAGAGAAAAACATGAAATGAAACGAGTGAGATG